>NC_060140.1:652029137-652330179 GCF_021461385.2 Schistocerca piceifrons | reverse complement strand
GCCTCATTCTGCCAGCGGCCTTGTCAAAGAGGGCGGCGGAGCGGATAGAGGTTCAGGGCACTCTCTTGTCCTAGGGGTGGGAAATTTCCCCTAAAGGCGGAAGAATCAGCAATGATCAACGACATGAGAATGCAGAAGGCAATGGAAACCACTGCATTAAAGACACGTAGCGTGTATCCACAGGACATGTGGCCTGTATTTGAAGAAGTGTCTTGATGATTTCTCCATTGGCAAAAGATTCCGGAATAGTCCCCCATTCGGATCTCCGGGAGGGGTCTGCCAAGGGGGAGGTTACCATGAGAAAAAGATTGAATAATCAACGAAAGGATAACGTTCTACGAGTCGGGGCGTGGAATGGCAGAAGCTTGAACGTGGTAGGGAAACTATAAAAACTGAAAAGGGAAATGCAAAGGCTCAATCTAGATACAGTAGGCGTCAGTGAATTGAAGTGGAAGGAAGACAAGGATTTCTGGTCAGATGAGTATCGGGTAATATCAACAGCAGCAGAAAATGGTATAACAGGTGTAGGATTCGTTATGAATAGGAAGGTAGGGCAGAGGGTGTGTTACTGTGAACAGTTCAGCGACCGGGTTGTTCTAATCAGAATCGACAGCAGACCAGCACCGACAGCGATAGTTCAGGTATACATGGCGACGTCGCAAGCTGAGGATGAACAGATAGAGAACGTATATGAGGATATTGAAAGGGTAATGCAGTATGTAAAACGGGACGAAAACTAATAGTCATGGGCGACTGGAATGCAGTTGTAGGGGAAGGAGTGGAAGAAAAGCTTACAGGACAATATGGGCTTGGGACAAGGAATGAAAGAGGAGAAAGACTAATTGAGTTCTGTAATAAGTTTCAGCTAGTAATAGCGAATACCCTGTTCAAGAATCACAAGAGGAGGAGGTATACTTGGAAAAGGCCGGGAGATACGGGAAGATTTCAATTAGATTACATCATCGTCATACAGAGATTCCGAAATCAGATACTGGATTGTAAGGCGTACCCAGGAGCAGATATAGACTCAGACCACAATATAGTTGTGATGAAGAGTAGGCTGAAGTTCATGACATTAGTCAGGAAGAATCAATACGCAAGGAAGTGGGATACGGAAGTACTAAGGAATGACGAGATACGTTTGAAGTTCTCTAACGCTATAGATACAGCAATAAGGAATAGCGCAATAGGCAGTACAGTTGAAGAGGAATGGACATCTCTAAAAAGGGCCATCACAGAAGTTGGGAAGGAAAACATACGTACAAAGAAGGTAGCTGCGAAGAAACAATGGGTAACAGAAGAAATACTTGAGTTGATTGATGAAAGGAGGAAGTACAAACATGTTCCGGGAAAATCAGGAATACAGAAAAACAAGTCGCTGAGGAATGAAATAAATACGAAGGGCAGGGAAGCTAAGACGAAATGGCTGCAGGAAAAATGTGAAGACATCGTAAAAGATATGAATGTCGGAAGGACTGACTCAGCATACAGGAAAGTCAAAACAACCTTTGGTGACATTAAAAGCAACGGTGGTAACATTAAGAGTGCAACGGGAATCCTACTGTTAAATGCAGAGGAGAGATCAGATAGGTGGACAGAATACATTGAAAGCCTCTATGAAGGTGAAGATTTGTCTGATGTGATAGAAGAAGAAACAGGAGTCGATTTAGAAAAGATAGGGGATCCAGTATTAGACTCGGAATTTAAAAGAGCTTTGGAGGACTTACCGTCAAATAATGCAGAAGGGATAGATCACATTCCATCAGAATTTCTAAAATCATTGGGGGAAGTGACAACAAAACGACTATTCACGTTGGTGTGTAGAATATATGAGTCTGGCGATATACCATCTGACTTTCTGAAAAGCATCATCCACACGATTCCAAAGACGGCAAGAGCTGACAAGTGCGAGAATTATCGCACAATCAGCTTAACAGCTCATGCATCGAAGCTGCTTACAAGACTAACATACAGAAGAATGGAAAAGAAAATTGAGAATGCGCTAGGTGACGATCAGTTTGGCTTTAGGAAAAGTATAGGGACGAGAGAGGCAATTCTGACGTTACGGCTAATAATGGAAGCAAAGCTAAAGAAAAATCAAGACACTTTCATAGGATTTGTCGACCTGGAAAAAGCGTTCGACAATATAAAATGGTGCAAGCTGTTCGAGATTGTGAAAAAAGTAGGGGTAAGCTATTGGGAGAGACGGGTCATATACAATATGTACAACAACCAAGAGGGCATAATAAGAGTGGCCGATCAAGAGCGAAGTGCTCGTATTAAGAAGGGTGTAAGACAAGGCTGTAGCCTTTCGCCCCTACTCTTCAATCTGTACATCGAGGAAGCAATGATGGAAATAAGAGAAAGGTTCAGGAGTGGAATTAAAATACAAGGTGAAACGATATCAATGATACGATTCGCTGATGACATTGCTATCTTGAGTGAAAGTGAAGATGAATTAAATGATCTGCTGAACGGAATGAACAGTCTAATGAGTACACAGTATGGTTTGAGAGTAAATTGGAGAAAGACGAAGGTAATGAGAAGTAGTAGAAATGAGAACAGCGAAAAACTTAATATCAGGATTGATCGTCACGAAGTCAATGAAGTTAAGGAATTCTGCTACCTAGGCAGTAAAATAACCAATGACGGACGGAGCAAGGAGGACATCAAAAGCAGACTCGCTATGGCAAAAAAGGCATTTCTGGCCAAGAGAAGTCTACTAATATCAAATACGGGCCTTAATTTGAGGAAGAAATTTCTGATGATGTACGTCTGGAGTACAGCATTGTATGGTAGTGAAACATGGACTGTGGGGAAAACCGGAACAGAAGAGAATCGAAGCATTTGAGATGTGGTGCTTTAGACGAATGTTGAAACTTAGGTGGACTGATAAAGTAAGGAATGAGGAGGTTCTACGCAGAATCGGAGAGGAAAGGAATATGTGGAAAACACTGATAAGGAGAAGGGACAGGATGATAGGTCATCTGCTAAGACATGAGGGAATGACTTCCATGGTACTAGAGGGAGCTGTAGAGGGCAAAAACTGTAGAGGAAGACAGAGATTGGAATACGTCAAGAAAATGAGGATGTAGGTTGCAAGTGCAACTCTGTGATGAAAAGGTTAGCATAGGAAAGGAATTCGTGGCGGGCCGCATCAATCCAGTCAGTAGACTGATCACCTCAGATGTTAAGTCCCATAGTGCTCAGAGCCATCTGAGCGTTTGTTACTGTTTTTTTTTCTTTATTGTATTTCGATCCCCTCCAGAGGTGGGGGAGGGGGGCGGGCTGGCATCACTGTAATACGCCACTCTGCAACCTACAGATAAAGTTCAAAATCATAATGAGGAGACATAATAGTAAAAGGAGGTGATAAAACGGTGAATGTGTAAAACTGGTACATGGAGAAAAAGTTGTGGGGAAAACAAATAGGACAAAGAGGTTATTGATGCTAATTAAAAACACTTAGGAAAAAGGAACAATTAAAACTCATTGTGACAGTCTGGTTTCTGTTTGCGGCACTTATAAAGAAGGCGCATAACGCTGAATACTCACGGAAAACACTGCACTAGAGACTACAAAGGCATTTGGGTATGGGGGAGGGGAGGACCTGGACAGATGTAGGGTGGAAAAGGGGGAGTGGGGAAGACAGTGGATTGGAAAGAGAATGGACAATGGGGGAAGAGAATGGAGTCAAGGAGTTGGTAGGTAGGGACAAAACAGGAAGGAAGAATGGGCTGGGGGGGGGGGGGAGAGGGAGAGAGAGAGAGAGAGGGAGCCCTGGAAAATGACAGATGGAGGCAGGGGGAGTTGAGGATCGTAGTTGATAGGAGGGATTAATGGAAGTTGAGAGAGCATCATCTGGGATGGGGAGTTGATGGAAGCCACCTCCGGAAAAGAGATGAATGGGTAATGGTGGCGGGTAGGGGGTACACAATGGTGAAGGCGGTGCAGTGAGTGGGGGTTGGAGAGGAGAGGAGTAACGAGGGGATCAGGGGGATCACGGCGGCGGAAGGTGTAGAGGACGAGGACATGTTCGATGAAAAGAAGCAGATGGGGGAAAGGATTCAGGTCATAGAGGATGGTGTATACAGAAGGCGAGGACGAGTGCATGCTGCCCGAGGATTTGGGGGGGGGGGGGGGGGGTGGAGGAGCGAATATCCAGGTGGGTTGTTCCTATACAGGATGAGGCGTAGAACACTTCTTTGCAAAATTCCTGAATCTCGCGCAATTTGCCGAGAACTAATGTGAGGATTTGCAACAAACGGAGCTAAAACATTTTCGTTTGTCACAGGCCGAGGTCGGACTCTTTCTCTAGCATTAACACTGCTCTTTTCAGTAAACAGGTGAACAGTACTGCGAAAAGTCGTTGCAAATAGAACATTCCTATCGAGGATCAAAGTAGCATACCTTTGACGGGCTCGTCAGATTTCTTTGAGCCTTAAAGTACGTGGTAATGAAACTGACTATCTCTGCAATCGTTAGCATAGTGGAACTATTGCGAAGAGATGTGTACAGTCTGAATCACTGAAGTAACATGCACAGTCTGACTGCGGACTGAGCGCACGATCACGGTCTGTGCTTCATTCGATTGTGGAAGGTGTCATGTCACCTGACAGCATTATCAAAAAAGTACGTCGATTGTTTTAATCGTATGTGTACTTGTTTGAGATAGTACCATTTTGCAACAATTGTCACCTCATTTCCATATTTGCCGATTACAGAGCTATCTATCATGAAACGAAAGAAATGTTTCATACAGAAGTTACACATTTTTGAAGGTAAATCTTAATCTGCAATAACAAATTGGGTTTCATGTTTCCTCTGGGCTCCAGGGGTGGTCCAGGCGTCGAGTGTTATGTTAATGGGTGTCCTCTTCGAGGGGAAGAACTTTATTACCACTTTTTTTAATCCTACGTGCATTTCGCCAACTATTCCGACAAACAGTTTTAAATGCCTCACCCTGCATACGAGGACGAGCCAGTTTCCTCTTTTATGGAATAATATACTTTATATGCCAAGGAAGTCATCGAATTTAAACAGTATACATATAAGTAAATGCACATTCACATACGCCAGACTTCATCTGTGACTGTGTGTGCGTGTGTGTGTGTGTGTGTGTGTGTGTGTGTGTGTGTGTGTGTGTGTGTGTGTGTGTGGTTGTTGTGGCGTAGCAAGACAGCCACGCCACGGAATTAGCCGAAAGGCACGCGTTTAGCAGGCAAGTTATAGGTCTGTAACAGGATACGTAATGAATGTTATAAAGAAAAGTACGTAGCTTCTGGAATACTTAACATTATTCCATCCTTGGTACATCGCTATTGACGATATAAGTGAGACTCCATAGATACATGCAATGTTACTAATGGCGCCTTGCTAGGTCGTAGCCATGGACGTAGCTGAATGCTTTTCTATCTGCTCGGCAAATGAGCGAGGCTTCGTCAGTGTAGTCGCTAGCAAAGTCCTCCGTACAACTGGGGCAAGTGCTAGTCCGTATCTCGAGACCTGCCTTGTGGTGGCGCTCGGTCTGCGATCACACAGTGGCGACACGTGGGTCCGACATGTACTAATGGACCGCGGCCGATTTAAAACTACCACCTAGCAAGTGTGGTGTCTGGCGGTGACACCACAGTGGTTATGCGTATGTATAGGTGTATGTGTGTATGAGTGTGTGTGTGTGTGGGGGGGGGGGGGGGGAGTGGGTGACATATTGGGCCATAATGAAATTAAAAGTAGAGGCCAACTCCATGTTTTGTCTACGGATTTTGGCGAGGTTTAACTTGGCTGTAACGCCAGTTTAGGTACTCTAATTTCCCTCCCAAACATTTCCAATTGTGATTTTTCTCTGCCTCACAACGAGCTTGGCTTATATTTGGCAGCAGTTCTAGGCAGTTCAGTCCGGAACCGCGCTGCTGCTACGATCGCAGGTTCGAATCCTGCCTCGGGCATGGATGTGTGTGATGCCCTTAGGTTAGTTAGGTTTAAGTAGTTGTAAGTCTAGGGGTCTGATGACCACAGATGTTGAGTCCCATAGTGCTCAGGGCCATTTGAACAATTTTTATATTTTGCTGATCTATATCCACTTATACATTTATATTCTGCGAATCACATTGAATTGTTGACACAGGTTGCTTCCCACATGTCCGAACTAACGGACACCTTATGTGCTCTTGCCGCCATTCAAATACTTTAACGAAAACTTGATAAAAAGTGGTTTGTAGTGTTTGCTGGCACGTTGGTGCACTTGCCATCTGTCTGCATTGTGATAATTGACCTAATAAAACAGACAATTAAGTCACGTCTAAAATTATTTGTGTCGTTAGGGTTGATTGATTCGGAGGTTGGGACCAAACAGCTAGGTCATCGGTCCCATAGAATTAGGGAAGGATTGGGAACAATGGTGGCCTCGCCCATAACAATAACCATCCGGGCATTTGTCTGAAGTGATTTAGGTAAACATCGGAAAACCGAAAAGAGGATTCCCGGACGCGGATTTGAACCATCGTCCTCCCGAACACGAGTCCAGTGTGCTAACAACTGCGCCACCTCGCTCGGTATGTCGTTAATGAATGTGGAAGACACATTGTTCTGCAAACTCCGTTTGTAACCTGTAACCGCGTAAGTAACGAGCAGCCCTTAGTGGTTCGCCGTCATAGTTTTTTATCTTAAATATCTTTGTGACTAATGCCCTTTTGGTATATTTATTATTTAATAAATGACATATAAGTACTGCAGGTCTTTCACGATGATTCTGTACTTATGCTCTGTATCATACGTTTTTAGTCATAATTCTGTGACCATGTTACAGACCATTGTTTGATTTATAATCTGTGGAAGACACTCCTAGTAGTGTTGAAACCCGGTTAATTCATTAAAAATAGTGACCGTGCGCTGTTTTCTTTCAATTGTAACTATTCAAGGTCTCTGACGTGCAGCCATGTACAAAATTTTGTTCTACAAAACTTATAACCGAGGCAGGTAAAGTAACGTAATACTCGGAAAACTTTGTGGAAATGGTCCAGGAGTAGTCCGCTGTTAGCAGCGGTGGGGCAAGGTCTCCGTGTCTGTGTCCCGCCTGAATGCGTACCGAGCACGCGAGTGTTTCCTGTTTACCTTCCGCTGCGGCGAGTGTCACGCGTCGGTGTCTCGGTATGCCATGGCGCACTCGTACCGCAAGTCCATAATTAAGATCACATTTCAAGCGGACTACGCAAGACCTTGAACGTTTCATTCGGGAAGAACTTCATATTGCACCTCAGGACATCTTTGGGATCCACTTTTCTATAACACAAAGTGTCGTATATATAAAACTGATCAATGAAGAGGCGCGCACTGATGTTGTATGCCGACACACTCATGGACTTAAATTTAAGTATCCTGATGGCCACAAAGGTACTGTAACGATTGACCACGCTGGATTAGGCCTTTGCACTCTGAGGGTCTTCGAGCTGCCATTCGAAGTCCCGCCAGATGTAATGACAGATTTCAAACCGTACGGTAACGTGCTAAGCCACCTGGCTGGAAAATGGCAAACGTTTGAGAGATACCCTGTCTTAAACGGAGTGCGACATATCAAGATTGCACTGACAAAGCATGTGCCATCCTATTTAGTAATTGGCGGCTGCAGAGCCATTGTCATGTACGACGAACAACCGCGTACTTGCGCCGGCTGTGGCCAGAAAGGACATGTCCGATCGGCCTGCATTCAGCGCCGACTGACTAAGACACCGGTTGGTGAAGTTCCATCCACGGCGACACCTACTTCACTCCCCATTACGTATGCAGCGGCTGCAACCGCAACAGCTGCTTCTGTCCAGGATCGAAACACCATATTGCAGTCAATGATCGATGACGGTGTGGCGAACAACATATCCCTCCACGACGTCGTCGGCAGACTTGCCCCGAGACGGTGATCAATTGTGCTAGCGAGACGAAACTAAAGAGAAGATGGAAGTAGAAACAGAAATTGTCCTGACTTCTGCCTTCCTACCAATGGAGACTGCATCAGACCATTTCTGCCCGCACTCTGGCACAGAACAACATGTCTGAAAACAACGGTCCCCTCGAAAACGCAAGAAACAGCGCCATACGCCATCCGATGATTGGCTGCTTCGGATGTGCGACCCGGACGAACATCCGGCGTCGGACGACACTCAGAACTCTACCACCACAACTCACCCTTCCCGTGACGATGCAACGGCGACTACAGTTTCTGAGCCTCAGACTGACAACACCACTTCTGCTAATAAACATGCGTGCGAGCGCTATACCGACAACACTAATCAACAGTTACCAATTGCTGCATCTGATTGTTGGGCGGTAGATGTCGAGGTTGAGCCACAGCACCCGGAGGTGCCGAGAGCAGAGATGATGCTCCCTCGGCTGCACCCAGCACCGACCAACCACAGTGACTACGGCTGTATCGTCAGCCTATGTGGGGCCGCCCCTGCCGCCCACACCTGGCCCCCTAAACAACTCATTTTCCGACCTGGCTGACCAGACATACCGTCCAGCAGCGATTAACATCAACAACATACCTGCCCGACATAACCTAGCGATGCTACAGGATCTGCTCAAAGCAGCAGACATCGACATGGCGCTTCTTCAAGAGGTGTATGTCGCAGACTTCAAGGAACCCTATGGCTACAAGACTTGGGTCTCACATGCGCCGGCCAATGGCAGTGGTGTGGTGATCCTCCTCCGCCAAGGTATACCCGCAGAAGACGTCGAGTATCTCCCTTACGCTAGAGGCATGGCTCTTACTATCCAAGGATTCAAACTTACTAACATCTATGCGAACGATCCACCTTTTTCGCTCATACAATCACGCCCCTCTTTATGGGCCGTCAGGACGCCTTTATATCCGGAGGGGACTTCAACTGTAGCCAAGCACCTAAGGATCAGTTATCACATCATTCTCCCTGCGCAGATCTTGCGACAATTATAAATAATCTTCAATTGGTGGACTCGTGGGAACATGTTTGTGGCGATCGGCCCAGATTTACTCACTACACCAGCCATTCCGCAAGCCGCATCGACAGGATTTACATCTCGCACTCCATAGATGTGGGAACGAAAGCTGCCGAAGTTTGGCCCGAAGCGTTTTCTGACCGCGAGGCCTGCATCTGCACCTTTACCTTCGGCCGCCAGAAGGTATGGCACAGCCGTGGTCCTTGGAAGGTGAACGTCGCCCACCTAGCCTCTCAGGAATGCTGTCGCCTTATACAGAACACGTGGGATTCCTGTACCCGCGGGCGTGGCACCTACCGGTCTACACTGTCAAGGTGGTTACTCTGCGCCAAACCAGCCCTCCGGAAGACCTTGATAGGCTACGGGCGAGATATTGCAGCATGGAAGAGACATACCATGGACTTTTACTACAGGATCTTAAGGGAATGTGCAACATTGCCGTACTCACCTGCACGGCAGGTGACGGTGAACCGTGCCAAGGCACAGATCATCAGATTAACACGTTGCCACCTTGAGGGTGCGATCGTCAGAGCGGGCACTCAAGAAAGAGTGGCCCAGGAGGAACCGTCCATGTACCACGTCATTGCAGAACGACGGCGCCGAAGATGGACATTGATCCAAGCTATCACGACGGGCGGTGCCTTGATACCCAGCACGATATAGGAAACGCCTTTCATGCTCACTACACTAGGCTGTACTCTGATTACCGACATCACCCAGAGGTGATCGCCGAAGTCTCTCAACTCACGCCGACCGGGGTGGCCGAGCGGTTCTAGGCGCTACAGTCTGGAATTGCTCGACCGATACGGTCGCAGGTTCGAATCCTGCCTCGGGCATGGATGTGTGTGATGTCCTTAGGTTAGATAGGTTTAATTAGTTCTAAGTTCTAGGGGACTGATGACCTGAGACGTTAAGTCCCATAGTGCTCAGAGCCATTTTAACCATTTTGAACCTGATGGGCTTCCTCTCGAATTTTACCGGACATATCAGCAATAGCTGACACCAGCATGATATTTGCCCCTGAGCTTGTATCAGTATTTCTGTATGGCCACTTGGCTTTGCAGAACAGCAGACAAATCATCAGTTACAACCTAGTTCTGTCATTTAATGAAATGTGAAACATTACTCATGGAGACAGAGACTGGCATTCTCTGTTCACTACTATTCCAATAAATGCACGCAACTACATATCTCACAGTTGTTATGTGTAACCAGAGTCTTTCCACCAGCTTTTCGTGTCTCAAGAAACTAAGTCTCCATCTCCTGCTACAGCGACGTCGCTACTCCATATGCTGACTGCTCCGTACTACAACTGAGTTTCGAACTTTACTGATAACAGCCCCTTTTATATCCGTCATTACTGATCGGGTTGCACACGGCCTTCCCCTGGGACCTCAATACTGTCCACTGAGAAGTTTTCCCTCAGGTGCATTGGTTCTGTATTACCCGGATGGACTCACTGTTTGGAACAATTCCATCTATATATTGCTGTCTTAATTTAGATTACTTCTGTTGTCAGAATTCTGGAATTATTTCCCTAGACGTTCATGGGATCAACCTCTTTGTACAATATTCCGAAGATAAAGCTTCCCCTCAATGGGATCTCCGGGAGGAGGGTACAACGAGGACTCCCGAGATGAGGGTAAAGGGAAAAGAAAGGAAGGCGAAGAAGGAGGAAGACTTATTTACGATTGGGACTTGGAATATCTTTACCCTTCTCCAGGAAGGGAAATTAGAAAACGCTAAACATGAAATGACAAGGAACAAATTGGATGTAGTCGGAATGTGTGAGGTGAGGTGGGGTATTTGTGGAGAACTAGAAAGTAACGATTTCCGATTGTACTATTCAGGTGAAGATAAAAATAGAATGTTTGGAGTTGGAATTTTGATAGGTAAAATACTGAAGGACAAGGTTATCAAGGTTGAATATGTTAGTGGAAGAATAACGATGAAGAGAATGAAAGGGAAAAAGAAAGGTTTTTTTTATCATCCAGGTCTATATGCAAACAAGTAATCATTCAGATGAAGAGGTAGAAGAATGTTATGAGAGGGTAGAAAACTTAACAGAGAGAGAGAAAAGAAATCCATGTATTGTTATAATGGGTGAAGGGTGACGGGTGATTGGAATACAATAATTGGCGAAGGACCACATGGAAATGCTCTGGGAAAATTTGGACTGAGAGAAGGAATGAGAGAGGTCAAAGATTGTTGGAATACTGCAATGGAAATATCATGGTAGTTGGAAATACTCTATTCACAACCACAAAAGACGACGGTGTACTTGGATATCTCGATTTGACAACAAAAGATATCAAACTGATTACATAATGATACAACAAAGATACCAAAATTGCCTAAATAGTGTCCAATGGTTCAAATGGCTCTGAGCACTATGGGACTTAACATCTGAGGTCATTAGTGCCCTAGAACTTAGAAATACTTAAACCTAACTAACCTAAGGACATCACACACACCCATGCCCGAGGGAGGATTCGAACCTGCGACCGTAGCAGTCGCGCGGTTACGGACAGAAGCGCCTAAAACCACTCGGCCACCGCGGCCGGCTAAAGAGTGTCAAAAGCTATCCAAGGCAGGTATTTATTCTGATCATATATTAGTAATAGCTGAGGTTATAGTTAAACAGAAAAGAACCAGGAAAGGACAGAAGAGAGAGCACATTAACTTTGACCAACTGAAAGACAAAGGCAATCGAGAAAAATTAGAGAATGCATATTGTGAAATCATAACGAAAGGACAGGAAACGGGACGCACAGAAGGAAGATGGGACACTTTTAAAAATGGAATTAAAAAGGCAGCTAAGGAAACGCTTAGAGTCAAGGGGAGGAAAAAAGTAAACAAAGAATGGGTAACACTGGTTATGATAACCAAGAAGGATGATCGCAGGAAATGGGAAACTGTAAACAGAGAAGAAGGGAAGCGTAACTAGAGGGGGTAAAATAATGAATTAAGAAGGGAGACAGATAATGCAAAGGAGAAACGGCTGACAAAAAAGTGTGTCAAGATAGAGAAATTAGAGAAAGAAGGAAAGTATGATTTGATGTGCAAAGAAGCAATGGATTTGACATTCAGGGAAAAGAGAAACAACAATGGACTAAATGAAGTAGAGGCAGCTGACGGTAAAATGGTGAGTGGACCTCAATAAATAATGAGAAGATGGGAAGAATATGTAGAATGGGTATACGCTGCAGACAGCCGGCCAAGTGAAGAACAGCTTGGGATAGAAGAGGAAGATAGGCAATGGGGACTGATGAGGTTCCAGAGGAACTGTTAAAACCATTGCAGAAAGAAGGGAAAAGGGAGTTGACTGAATTGAGTAATCAAAGATAAATGACAGGAAAATGGCCAAAGGACTTTACAAAATGTATCATAATGCCTATAGAAAAGAAAAAGAACAGCAAAATGTGTGAGGAATACAGAACAGTGAGCCTGATATCGCACGCAGCCCAAGTCTTGCTAAGGACACTCAACAGAAGGCTATATGGAAAGCTTAATTGCGTAATAGGAGATGAACAATTTGGTTTCATACGAGGAGTGGGAATTAGAGATGCCATTGGCCTACTGAGAGTGATAGGGGAGAGGTATGTGGAGAAGAAAAGGAAGTTGTATGTTGTGTTCATTGATCTTGAGAAGGCTTTTGACTGTGTCAGATGGGACGAACTGACGGAAATCCTAAGGAATCATGGAGTTGACTGCAGGGATAGACGACTCATTAAAAATTTATATTTGAACCAGAGAGCAAGAGTAGTTTATCACCAACACTGTTCAATATGTATCTGGAGGAAATTACTAGTGAAAGTTTTGATGGAAGGAGAGGAACTTGTATTGGGGGTCGGAAAGTGGAGTGTATAAGATTTGCAGACGATGTAGTTGTGATGGCAGAGAGTGCTAGAGAGGTGGAACAATGTTAGACGATCTAAACACAAAATTAGAAGAATATGGAATGAAAATTAACAAGAAGAAAACGGAAAGCATGGTAATTGGAGGAAAGGGGAGAAAGTGCCGAAAAAAAGTAGGGGGAGAGGAAATAGAGCAAGTGAATAACATCAATTACTTGGGAAGTGTAATAATGTATGATATGTATTGCTCAACAGAAATTAGGAAAAGAATTGCAATGACAAAAGATGGATTCAAGAGGAAACATAAATTACTTTGTGGACAACTAAACAAAGATCTGAGGAAAAGACTTGCAAATGTTACATCTGGAGCGTTGCACTATATGGTGCGGAGACCTGGACATTCAGAAAGGAAGATGAAAACAGATTGGAGGCCCTAGAGATATGGATATGGAGAAGAATAGAAAAAATCAAATGGGAAGAACGAGTAGGGAATGAAGAGGTATTAAGAAGAGTTGGAGAAGAAGGAAACATGCTGAAAATCATCAGAAAGAGAAAACGGAACTGTATTGGACATTGTTTGAGGAGCGACTGTTTATTGAAAGAAGGAATAGAAGGAAAGAGGGGAAGAGGGAAAGGAAGATATCAAATGATGGACACTATCAAAGGAGGCAAATATTCAGAACTGAAAAACTGCCTATGAACAGACAAAAATGGAATAGGCTTAACCCATGACAAAACCTGCCGTAAGGCAGAAAACCATACATTATATGCCTCAGTGGAATATTTCCTCCGTCTTATGTGAATGAAGAGGTATTAAGAAGAGTTGGAGAAGAAGGAAACATGCTGAAAATCATCAGAAAGAGAAAACGGAACTGTATTGGACATTGTTTGAGGAGCGACTGTTTATTGAAAGAAGGAATAGAAGGAAAAAGGGGAAGAGGAAAACGAAGATATCAAATGATGGGCACTATCAAAGGAGGCAAATATTCAGAACTGAAATGTCTGGCTATGAACAGACAAAAATGGAATAGGCTTAACCCATGACAAGACCTGCCGTAAGGCAGAAAACCATACATTATATGCCTGAGTGGAATATTTCCTCCGTCTTATGTGACCTTGTCCTGTCAGTGTCTTGGCGCCTGCTCTTGTGTGTGTGTGTGTGTGTGGTCGTTGGCTGCCTAAATGACAGGTGGCCCCCAGTTTAAACTGACGTTATCTTCTTCAAATATCCTGTTAGCTGTCCTATTTATCACGTCCTCCTGCGAAATAAGGCCCGTACACCATCTTCAAGTAATTCTATAACTGAACACACTGTTAAATTTTTAAATCGTCAGACATCACGACAGTATCATCCATGCAACACCAAAGATAGCAAGTACAGACTGGTCTGAAAACTTTCGTACAATCAGCCAAACAGCTCATGCTTCCAAGATGCTGATAAAAGTAATATGCACAAGAATGGAAACGAAAGCAGGGGATCTGCTAGATGACAATCAGTTTGGCTTTAGGCTATGTAAAGGCATCAGAGACGCAGTCGCCACGTTCTTATTGATAATCGAAGCGGGGCTGGAGAAAAATCAAGACATGCTCTTAGGATTCGTCAAACTTGAAAAAATGTTGTACAATGTAAAATGGAGCAAGATGTTTGAAATTCTGGGAACAATAGGAGTAAGCTTTAATGAATGAAAGATAATATACAGTACGTACAAGAACCAAGAGGGAACAATAAGACTGGGAGACGAAGAATGAAGTGCTCTGATGAAAAAAGAGCAGATGACACGGATGCAGTGATTTATACATACTGTGGAAATAAAGGCAACAGTGGGATTTAAATTCTGGGCGAAAGGATGTCAATGACAAGATAAATTGATAACATTGCTATCCTCATTCAATGTGAAGAAAAATTACAGAACGTGCTGGATGAAACAAGCAGTCCACTGAGTTCAGAATGTGGATTGAGAGTAAACCGAAAACAGACAAAAGGAATGACATTTAGTAGAAACGAGAATAGAGAGATACTTAGCATCAAACTTGATTATCACAAATCAGACGCATTGAAGGAGTTTGGCTACTTTGGAAGCAAACTCAACTGTGATGGAGGAAGCAAGGACATCTTAATAAGCAGATAAGCACAGGTACAGCTGGCATTCCCGACCAAGAGAAATCTACTGGTACCAAACATACGCTTTATTTTGAGAAATAAGTGTCCCAGAATGTACACTTTGAGTTTCTATGGTAGTGAATAATAGAGAGTGGAGAAACCAGAACAGAAGAGAACCGAAGCATTTTGGATGAGGTGGTACAGAAGAAAGTTGAAATTTAGGTCGACTGATAAGATAAAGCATGAGATGCTTCTCAGCAGAACCGCAAAGAAAGGAAGATATGGAAAACACTGAAAAAAAGAAAGGACAGGGATGATAGGGAGATGTCTTACGACACCTGTGAATAACCTCCGTTGTACTAGAAGGATCTGTAGTGTGTGAAATCTGTAGTGGGTGACAGAGATTTGATTACATCCCACAAATTACTCAGGACATAGTGTGCAAGTGCTACCCATAGATGAAGAGCTTAGCACAGCAGAGGAATTCATAGTGGGCCGTATCAGACAGAAAATACTGCATGGGACACATCTGGATAGCCGCAAGAATTAAAGCGCGTACTTCTAGAACAGAGAGATGTGCCATTCCCAGTTTTAATCCAACGCACAGGTCTATGGTGACGGCTGGTGAACAAACCATTCAGGGTGTGATATTTAGATGTTTTTTAATTATCCTTCTAAACTGACTGTTGATCTACTGCACTGAGAGCAGTCTCAGTACAACAAATTTATTGACTGACTGACCGCTCTAACTGCGCAGGAAGTTTCTAATTATCAGAACCATCTGCAAAAGATCAGTGCATGAGATTCCCTACTTTTGCCCTCTGATTACCTACCCAGAGTAAGAGCAGCGATTGTTAGTTGTATTGTTCAATTTATAGTTTTATTAATGCCATAAATGTTGGCTCCTAGCCTCTGCTTTTAGACAGGTTGTAGCAGGTGCGCATTCCTTACGGAGGAAGGCCACATCAGTCATGGCAGTACGACGCTCTGTGGGGGGTGCTGGCCGCGACGCGCCGCGGGGTGCCCTCTGTGACAATAGCCGTGAATTGCGCATTATGTGTGGGTGGTCGTTCCAAGGATGAATAGGAAATCTCTTGGCGACGCTTTGACGATCAGCCAGACTGCAGTTAAGTATTCTCCGTATCCACTAACAACGGGAACAATCCGTACAGCTTCGTGCGTTTCCGCCAGAGGACGGCATGGCAAAACACATAATTTTTCCCTAAAGAGGCACTCAGACACGTCTCGACTTAAATAATCGAAGGCAAAATTGTCTCTATATTTCCGACGCAACATGTTTTTCTAAGACAAGACTGAATTACACTGCCAAGCTGGTGCGAGCCTTTATGGGACACAAACAAACGCTCTCTCCCTCATACTGTATCGGATTTACTTCTCTGGTCTTACCTCGTAATTTTCCATCCAGTTTTACTAGAAGGTGGTGGGTGGGGGGGGGGGAATACATCATAATCTCTGCTTCTCACCACTTTATTGAACGGACATTAAATATTAACGGTGATGGGAGAAAAACTACAAAATCTCAGCCATCCAAATGGCACAACAATTGCTGTTGCTTCGCCAACTCTCTTTCCGGGAGAACTGAAGCCGAAGTCTGACAGTAAGTGTAGTTTCGGAAGAGAAAAGACTTCAGCTTTGGGTGCGAAGGCCGTGGGTGCAAGACTTTGACGAAAGAAACATGGCTTAGCCTCAATCAGGGGAAAGTTTCCGGAATGAATTTTCACTCTGCAGCTGAGTGTGTGCTGATATGAAAATTTTCCTAGCAGATTGAAACTGTGCTGAAACGAGAGTCGAACTCGTTATCTTTGCCCATAAAATCTTCAGCATTTTTCTTCCAGTAGCACCATATATAGTTTTGTTCTTATGCAATTTCAACATTTTGTTGATCAAGGACCAGCAGCCCGTCTATTTCCTGATGATTTTATTAGAAATCTGGCACAGTTGCACTACATAATTTTTGCGAATAGTATTAAACTGACTGGTTCATTCTCAAGCTTGAATATGCCTGATATTAATGTCAGCCATCTGAAATTGACAATACGTTCATCACACACTGACTGTAAATAAACGTCACAACATACGTATGCCGTCTGGTGGCACTGCAATCACCTTGTGGCATCCACGTCAAATTACGGGCTATGATGTGGTGTACCTATAGAATTGGCAAATGAAACTATATCGTTCCAGAGACGTATCCTAGTATCAAACATCTGTGATGTATAAATGCAGACTGATGTGACGAATAAAATTTTTACTCGATAGATGCGCTCACCACTACACCAGCTTGGTACAGTGCCTTTGAAAAACTGCATAGACTATCCCAATACACCTCCTTTCTTAATCCGAATTGCCACTTACGCCTCAGCACAACTGGTGTTCCTCCTAAGCCCTAACAGCATTGCAGAGGCTCGCAAACTCTACTGGAAAAGCACCTCAGCGTCGAAAGAAGCGGGAGATACTGCCTGAACTTTCCTGCAATTCCTATTTATTTCATTCCTAAGTGATTTATATATATGTATCCTGAATCTCCTTGAATATTTTATACTTTCTTCCTTCATGTTTCAACCCAAGTATTTCTTCTGCTACCTATGGTTTCCTTGCAGTCACCTTCTTCTTCCTACTTCTGTAATTGCCCTTCTCAAATGAACTACTATACTGTAGCCTCAGAGAGTGTTAAGCGTTTGTTTTCATTCCTTAGTAATTCCGTATCCCACTTCTTTGCGTAGAGATTTTACTTACCTAGTCTCTTAAATTTCATCACTACTAAATTCTGATCTGCTTGTTTCTGCTCCTGGGTACGCCCTACAATTCGCTATCTATCTCATTTAGAAATCTCTGCCTGACCATGATGTAATTTAATTGATGCCTTCTTGAACCCCGAGGCTTACTCCAAGTACACCCCCTTCTCTTGTGATTGTTGAACAGAGTATTCGCTATTGCCAGAACTCAATTACAGAACTCAATTGCAGAACTCAGTTACTCTTTCTCCTCTTTCATCCTTAGTACCAAACCCATATTCCGCAACAACCCATTTTTCTACACCTTCCCCTATAACAGCAATCCAATCTCTTATGACCAGTAGATTTTCATTTTCCATTACGTAGTGAATTATCCGTTCATTATACTTTCTCCATCTCTTTATCTTCAACTTGCGATGTCGGGATGTTGTCGGTGTCGGTTTGTTGTCGATTGTGGTGTGAACAGCTCTGTCACTGAACTCACGGTATACAGTTTTCAGTTCCTGTAAATATTATTATCATTTGTTCACAAATCCTTCTCTTCGTTCCCTTTTATTTCACAGAACCTCCATTATATCTAGATATGACTTGTCTATACACATTACGTGTCTTCAGTGCAGTGGTTTGCATTGCCTTCTGCTTCTGTTGATCATTGCTGATTCTTCCGCCTTCTTCTATGGGCAGTTTCTCACCCCAAGGGCAAGAGAGTGCCCTAAAACTCTGTCAAATCCTCCACTTCTTCTGAACGAGGCTGATTTATTTTGCCGGAACTTTTCAGCCGCCACTGTTGATGATCCTCATGTAAGATTTAAGCGGTGGCAGAACTCGACTGCCGACCGAGCGGTTCTAGGCGCTACAGTCTGGAACTGCGTGACAGCTACGGTCACACGTTCGAATCCTGCCTCGGGCATGGATGTTTGTGATGTCGTTAGGTTAGTTAGGTTTAAGTAGTTCTAAGTTCTAGGGGACTGATGACCTCAGAAGTTAAGTCCCATAGTGCTCAGAGCCATTTGAACCATTTTTTTGAACTCGACTGCAGGATCGATTATGTCATTATTAATCGAAGATGCTACCCTTAGATCACAAGTGCTGTGTATTTAATAGATACTGAATATAATTGGGGAAAAATAAATTTCCAGCACAGTTTGACAGTATGCTGGTCGAAAAGAATACAAGATGTATTAGTTATTCGGAGATGAAGGGGCTAGAACAGGATGAAGTAGCGAGGAGAGTTACGTCAAAGCATTCTGCGTGCCGAATACCACAACAACAACAACAACACCAATAATGACAAAAGCAACAAGTAACGACGAAAGGTGTACGAAGGGCATAGCACGTACTTTTTACAGCGAACCTACTTCTTATGGCCTCTCTTAACATGACATATCGTTAAGACCTAATTAAGACCCAATAACCATACGAAATAACTTGTGGAACTTCCTTTGTAATACCGTCACGTTCATCACTAGCAATAGAGCAAAAATACTATTGCGATATGCTTCGAAACAGCCTTTCTAGGAACTGCCTCCAAGACGTATTAAAAGTGTCAGCGACACGAATATTTCATTTGTACTTCACTGACCGCAACTTGGCGGTATTTATAACCATTACACCTAGAATTGTCGATTATGATCCGCAAAAGGAACTAACATGGAATTTTTTTAAAAGAGCTAACGATTTTTACCGTTTTAATAAACCTGACGAGCTGTCAATATTATTGTAATTCCGAAAACCAGTTCGTGTACGGTACTAATGCTGGGTCTAAGGTTAAAATTTTTATCGTCACATTCTCAACTTATATGGCCTAAGTACGATTCAGATATGGCCATTGCCGAACCTAACTTGTTAGGAACGTCCATAAACTTCTGAGGATACAGAAATAGTGGCACCCTCAGTTATCATGCAACCGAGCAACACTTCCCCATAAGTCGTTTACATTAAGAGCACTGTACAGTCAAGAAATCGAATACCGATAAAGAATTAATCAACTAAACATAAAAAAATTGGAATCTCAGGAATGATAAGTTCTAAGCAGGGGGATAGGAATATCAAACTTTATGTCGTTACTGATTCTGAATTAAGTCACAGGGATGACTCATCTAGGATTAACGTTATGAAGCGATATTAAGTGTTGTAAAATGAAAATTGATTGACAAAGTAGCTACAATCTGTTGACATTTCCGTCGACCATGCTGATTTCGATTTTCTCTGTTTCCCTGTATCACATAAATCGAAAGCTGGAATAGTCCCAGGCAATTTCCCTGCTCCATTATCGTCTTCTTTCTTTCCATAAATGCACTGCTTCACACAAGATGTGAAGCATTCACAGAACGTGGCCTGATGTCGTTGTAGCTTTTTACACCGACAGTGCAATTCTGTCTGTGTGACACACGGAGTCGTCACCAGGGTGATTAGTGTTGTTTCCAGACCTAGTAGTGTATATAAGGAATGTGAACAGCGTTAGATGTTGATTGACCGCTGTAAAAGGTGCGGAGATGTGGCGTACTAGTGTGATATCAGCACCTGACAGGGTTTAAATGGACATCGTTGATGGTCTCCTTTGGCCGGCTGGTCGACCTGGGCAGTATCCAGATTTGTGGGGCATTCTAATGTGAAAGTGTTTGATTGTTGGAGTGCATGGAAACCGAGAGGTGAGGCATATTCGTCGTCAAGTTTCACGTGGGCCACGTCTACCAAAATGGAGGGTAGCCGTATTTTGCACCAGGAGGATCGTAGCCATTTCACATACGCTCCTGTCATTACAGAGCGAGTGATGGACTCGCTGGAGCATTCTGTGCCATCACGCACCACTGGGCAGGAAACAGAAGCAGTCACAGTATAGAATTAGCGTCCCATGTGTAGACTGTCGTTAACACGAGAATACAAACGACTCCTTTTGTGAGTGTGCCGTCACTGTGGAGCATGGACTGCCTTCGGCGATAAATTGCCCTTCTGCACTTTTTCGGAAGACAATTGTCGACGAATAATGCGGTGACATAGGGAGAGCTCGCGTTCCTCCAAACTTCTGCAGGGACGCAGCGGTGTTATTCGTGGCGTCATGCGTAGCCATCAGGTATGACTACAGGTCCGGCTGGTAATAGCTGAGACAACTCTCAGGTCACAAGGGTACGCCACGAACGTGTTGCGTCGTCATATGTTACTTCTTGTGCGACAGTGTTGTTTTTCATCGTTAGTGTTCATCTACGCACGGTGCATGTCTCTATAAACTGTCTGCGAGATGCTGGGGTACTCTTATGGCCAGCAAGATCACCCAACAGAACATACGTGGAATACTCCCAGATGTCTGGTCCATCTCGGTGCCAGTATCCCGGATATCAAGGGCCAGTTACAACAGCTGTGGACCTGCTTGCCTCAGGAGAGGATATAACGTTTTTATGACATCCATCACCACCGTATCACTGTGTGCATCCAGGCCAAATGGCATTCAAAGTCATAATGATTAGTAGCCTTACACTGCCATGGTCTTCCTAAATTTCGTTCGGTTTTTTTATCATTGTAATAACATTACGTACCCTTTCAACCCGTTTCAACCAGTTGCATATCGTTTCCTCCTCCATTTCTGGGTACTTCACCTGTTAGGTCAGACACTTTAGTTTGTGACATAAAAGAGAGTAGGGTAGCCCTGTATGGGAAAGAATGTTGAAAGTAGTAGTGCTTCCCTGTGGGAAGCTCTACACAAGACTACATCCCCCATTCGACGATTGCTTGGGATTGTTACCAAATAATCTTGAAATAATAAATCGAATGAATGATGAGATAAGGTGGTCTAGTTACAACTAACTGAGTATAACGGAGGGGCTATTGGGTTGCAGCCTATAAATGTCATCTAAGGACATTCGGATTTGAAGCCAAAATCTTAGGAGTGACAAATAATGAAAATATTTATACATAGAAACACATTTATTGTCAAACACAACTGGCGTGTATTAGTTAGACTGAAAATTTATAAAGGATCACTTTTTGTCACAAAATGTGTTCGTGTGAGTTGGAACCTCGTTGTAAGTTGACATTTTAGAGCATTATTCAAAAGTTTGTTACAAATAAATGACTCACAGTCAAAAGCATCTTGTGCATATGGCCACGTCCGTGTATGTAGCACTCACAGGTGATTGTTAGCTATAGAAATCACAATATAAAATACAATGTACTGTAACCCCTTGGCATGTTTCATTCACTGATGATCCTCCTTAGATGGAGCACCTGCAAGCAAAGTCTGTCGAAATCGTTTGTTGAAAATATAGAAATATTTATGCGGTCTTTGTTTTAGAAAGTTTTTTGTCAACTAAAACACATCGCTCGTTCTCATTTTTCAACATGACTAAATTCGTTTATATATGACCAGAAGGTATACGTTTTCTAACCTAGTTTAGCCCAGTTTGGGGAGACATTGTCTTATATAGGACCTTCAGTTTCCTAAGTTGAACTATGACGTAAAAAATATAATAACATTGGCCCACACTGTAGCACAGTCTTGATATGATCGCTAAGAAGAAAAATGAAAATAGCTTTGTAACTCAAAAAGTCAAACTTCATTCATCAAAAAAATAATTATTCTCCTTCGGCCCTAATCTGGTGTAGTCTTGATGTGCCCACTCCCATTACTTCATGCATTCATTCATGTCTTTCTTCGACACTGCCTTTAAGGGGAAGTCTTTCTTGTTTTTCAGCTTCTTCTTATATGGACACGAGGTCAAAACTGTATAGTCTAATGTTCTGTTTCTCTCCTTCAGTTTAGACAGCTGAGATTTTATTTTGCCTTTATGTAGGTTTTAGATCTTCGAGAACTTTCATATTCATGATGAGGAGCATCACTGTCAGTAGACACCCCAGCATAAACTTCTTAGAGCCGTTGTTGCTGCAGCTTCCGCCGTAATTAATGCACAATCTTCCGTTGAAATTCTAGGTGAGGTTTCTGCTGAAACTGCCGATAAATCTGTTACTGCAAAGACACTGTCATCAAATTATTCCTGTTAACAGGCGAAACTCCAGTACTTCTAAACCCCTTTACAGCACTGGCTGCTCGCCCATATGAATTACTCATCTGTTCATTTATCTGAAATTGGATTACAGACTGCGTTCGATGTTCTCTCATCCGAGCGTCACAAGACTGATTGTAGACGGAGAGAGAGAGAGAGAGAGAGAGAGAGAGAGAGAGAGAGAGAGAGAGAGAGGCTCAAAAAAGACCACAGAGTGCACAGAAAGAGAGACCGTATTGACCCCGTTATCTTTTGTTTTGTGGCGATGTATTTAGCGTGAGCAGTGTGCCCATTCAGTGTTAGCAAAAGTTTCTTGTCTATTTCCTGTTTTACAGTTAGGTGGCACAAACATGCCGGCAGCACTCGTACAACAAACTGTCATAGTGTTGCTTCCTCCATAACCACTAGGTATCGCTTCAACTTTATATTTTTCCCTCCATGCGAATATTTTCTGTCAACATAGCTTCGACGATCCGGTACCCACCATGCACAAACCTTGTGGTAACTTAACCTCTCTATTAAAAAGGTTGCTCCTTGAAATCTGAGGAACACCTTCAGAAAGCAAGAGCTGTGAAGTGACGTCCCCCACGCAGAATTTTGTCAAGAAGTTGTGCAAGTTCATCAGCCCAATCTGAATGACTTGATTCATACCCACCTTTCCCACCAGGCGGGGATTTACTGCATCACTCCCACACAATACCGTCACTAATAACCCCAATGCCATCCACACAACACAATCGAGGCTGAATCTTGGCGGCATTGACTTATGCATGCGAGAAGTGAATAACACACTAATGCGACACCACCCATTCAATCGCTTGCTAGTTACACACAGACCAACAGAACACAGAGCTGATTGACACAACATTGCTTTATGTCTCCTTTACAACCACACAGCGCCACGAATCTACAAGCATTTGCATATTTTCAATGTCCAATCGGTCGTTAATTTGTGAATAGCCTAGGTATTGTGGCTACAAATAGCTTACCGGTCTTTCCTAGAGTCTCGTTAGTCGCTCAGAACGTATGTATCTTAGCACATATTACTGTGCCACAATTTTTGTCGGAGCCATAAACTTTGCAGCACACTAGGAACATATTGGTACACATAGTAATATTGTCAACAATGTTGAACACTGGCACATAACAACCCAACCATGAAGAGAACAAAGAACAATATATAGACACAGCAAATCTCCGGGAAGGCTTTAGATGCTGTCCTTACATACACTCTATACTATAGACATACAAACTGCATCATTATATAGGACATTAATTACGTCTCGAAGATACTTTGAAGCCGCTCAGGGCCAAAACTACGCATGTAGAGAGGTTTCCACTTGAAAAACACTGCTAAGTAATGCCAGTGTTTCACTTTATGCCCTGTACACATTCTCACGTTCATAACAAATCACAGAATTAACGTAAGAAACCCTCTTTCCGTAAAAACTTCCTGTGAATCATCTGCTGATTCGAAGACCTCTCTGTAACAGGAGTACTGGAAGCACCGAGGCAGCTGATCAGGACCTCATTGTGCACTTGGCGGAGCAGACAATTACGGGTTGCTTCCAGTCGAGCGAGTAGTGATCGAGCGCTACCGGCAGGATCCGTTTACTGTTACCGCAGACCAGGAAACGAGCAGCACAGGACTTTACTTGGGCTGCGAACTGACGCATCATACGCCCTGTTCACTGCACAGAGAATACGCGTAACCTTCGAATGCTGTCTGCATCGTGGCCACTGTATTTGACACCAGTCATTCAGCGAATAGCGTTCCTTGAAATACAGCGTGATACTGTCACAATGCCTTTTATGTGATTGAATTCATTACTTATTGATGGTGTGACAGCTTGTGAAGTGCGTGTGTTAAAAGTGCTAACAATTATGGACTATGTACTATAATGAAAGGATACTGTCGAAGTTACGTGATCAAACTGTACTTGGAGTCACAACACGTCCGGATTATACTGGCTACTTTGCTTTTCAGGAACGTTCAAAGCAAGTTGGAAGTATTTAACCAATTTTGCGAAACAACGGCAAACCTAAATCTGGATTGCCGGACAGGGAACTAAGGAACCGTTCACCCGAATTCTGCGCCATACACATCGCCATTTCATTAGGTGGTTGGTCAACGAGTTATATATGTGGCTGGATATTATGTGACTTTTGTGTCCCCACTAAAAAAAAAAAAAAAAAATAATAGCGGGTACAGAGACAAGGAAAGGTAAATCTAAGACAATACAAAAGAGCAGCATAGTCTGAGAAATTTCCTAGGAAAACCAATCCATAGTACAACTTACAGTACCAACGTAACCAAGGTAACATGTAAAAATCTGTAGATTAGCCCAAGAGTCCGTCGTGAGAGCCGGCCGGGGTGGCCGAACGGTTCTAGGCGCTACAGTCTGGAACCGCGCAACCGCTACGATCGCAGGTTCGAGTCCTGCCTCGGGCATGGATGTGTGTGGTGTCCTTAGGTTAGTTAGATTTAAGTAGTTCTAAGTTGTAGGGGACTGATGACCTCAGACGTGAAGTCCCATAGTCCTCAGAGCCATTATGAACCGTCGTGAGAGTTTGCTAACAAGCGTAACGAGAGGGTACTGTAACTGGAGATATTACCTTGTACTATAATTATTAATAAAGTGTGATCCCTCACTTTAGTAACCGGGGAGTGTACATCGCGAACCGGGGGCTGAACGATGCAACAGTTTGAAAAAATTCGAAAACATAGTGCCGCACTGCCCGCTGAGCGCCTAGAGAGTCGGTGATGCCACCCGCACGACTTGGTTCTGCGCCAGATCGGCGCACCCGGGTAAGCATACTGCGGGTATTACTACAGCACGCGTACGGGATAACTCCTGCCTGCTGCTGCCTGCAGAGTCTAATTCCGTTATCAGCGCGTTACGTAATCAAGGTCACTCATCTCCTATATAAGCGGGCAGTGCGCGCTAGCGGAACCATTCCGCTGTGAGCTTTATCTGCAACAGCATTGAAGCACTATGCCTCGTCGACCTGTGTATCGTCCGCGCCGCCGCCGCATGCCTGTCTACAAACATATTATTAGCCTCGAGAATAAACTTGGAGGAAATGGAACAGCCCAAGTGATTATATTGAATGGAGCTGTATTCTTCCGTGGCTGCAGGGTTAATTTTACTCTGGACGTTGCTACTGGAAATTGTGGTAGTGGTTGGTTTAGCCTAGCCATCGTTCGTCGTGAAAACGCCTCCCTTCCTGGACTTGAATTTAATAATTGGCACATAATACGCTTCAAGAACTGTCACATAAATAATTCGGATGGATTACTTTTCAGCACGCCCTCGTACGTATGTCGTGTAAGCGACATAACACGAGCAAACGGTTCTGATGACATACATTTCTCAATTTACTAAAGATGTTTGATTAAGGACGGCAATCTTCACAAAGGTCATTATAACACGTGACCAACAGGTTAGTGAAATATATTAAACAATGGAAAATTACTGCATAGTAACCTCGGCTATATCCAAATGAAAAGGAGTGTACACTTTTTTAAGCAATGCATGTCTTAAATTTTTCACCATTGAGTGAAGCGCTCTTCGGACATAATAGCAAAGCGGGAAAAGCTAAATAAAGCAAAAAACGGCTCTGAGCACTATGCGACTTAATTTCTAAGGTCATCTGGCACCTAGAACTTAGATTTAATTAAACCGAACTAACCTAAGGACATCACACACATCCATGACTGAGGCAGGATTCGAACCTGCGACCGTAGCGGTCGCTCGGCTCCAGACGGTAGCTCCTAGAACTGCACGGCCACTCCGGCCGGCTAAATAAAGCACATCTGACGCACAGAGATCAGTGCCACCCTGGTAATGTGGGAGATAGCTTGGCACACAATGCAGGTACGTGGAAGTAATTGTTATGGGCACAAAATAAGTTTGCTGTGATACAAAGAAGAAATATGTTCACCATTCAAATACAGGTGGTGTTAAAAACAGAGGACAATGTTTATTCTACCACAAAAATAATATAATAAATATATTAAAAAGAATATGTTACATTTCACAATTACAATGGGCAAAGAAATATTCATTAGAGACTTTCGAACGCATTCGAATAATTACAACTGTC
Source organism: Schistocerca piceifrons (assembly GCF_021461385.2). Classification (NCBI taxonomy): domain Eukaryota; kingdom Metazoa; phylum Arthropoda; class Insecta; order Orthoptera; family Acrididae; genus Schistocerca; species Schistocerca piceifrons. Next base: position 652,303,391 of record NC_060140.1, on the reverse strand, counting down.
GACGAAACACAAAATTAAATCCAAAAACTTGTAAACGCTCTTTGTTCTGAAGGATGTTCTGGGTACCGGTCTCGGACGATGGATCATGCAAACGTGTTTTCTCGAAATTGTTATGGAGATTCCGTTTGCAGTTCGTTCAGAGTATCATCTCAGCATAATAAACATCAGCACCTTATTGCTTGGACGTTCCAGCTGGAAGGTGGGGACATGAAAGGCGCTCCATAAAAAATTTGAAAAGAATTTCTGTATATTTGGGATTGCAAAACAGTGCACACCGTCGATCATTAAGGTACGTTCAATAACCGAGTTAGGATTTCTGTCACGGCCAAAAAGGTAGCGGACCGTATGGCCTCGTACTTAATTCACATCTTTAGTTTCTGTTGCAGGGTGATGAATCACGTCTGGGAATAAAAGCATCTGGAAAATGATTTGAGAAGGTGTCCACCGGGTAAGGAAAGCCATGGTACGCTGCGCGAGCCGCCAGACGTCATACGATGGACCACGTGAGAGTCGCTGGGTGTCTGTGTCGTCCACATCGCAGTGAACACATAGGGGTGTGTCAGCTTGACAGATGCGGTGCAAACGAAATTGGTTGACCTCTTTACCATTGACGGTGATATGCAGGCGGATTGGACGGTGGTGTCGAGAACCCTGCACAGACCTATTTCCACATGCGTGCCATATGATTTGGGGAAACTTGTGTTCGATGAGTTGGGGGAAAGGGGGGGGGGGGAGAGGCATCGAGCAGTCTTCGTCCGGAAAATTTCTTGGGAGTGGTCCAGACTGAAGGACGTAATTTAATTGCAGAAAGATGTGACGAAGGTGGTGAAAAGGGAGTCGAAGGTCAGCTAACGGGAATGGGGCTAATACGGAGACTGACTCATACTCAGGCACTTCATTCGCACACTGTGATGCACCTGTTATCGGTACCTCGGCAGACCTGTGGCTGCAGGAACCCGAAAACGTACTCTCTTCTGACAATGGTCCACTCTTGTTGCGTAATGGTGTTTGTTCGGGCCAAGACGTGTAACTTACTTTTTGAACTCACCACGTATCAATAACCAAAAAATATATCGACCGCTTGTTGTTTGAATTTTCCTGTCTCGATCAACTGGCAGATTAATTGATGCAGCAGCTCCAAAGTAATATAACATCATATTCTTATCCACTCAACTGTACGTTATTGGCGACAATTAATTCAAATAATACTACAGTTCCGTCCTGAGGCACTATCTGTAGTGACAATACTAGTGCAATCGATGGAAAATAGTTACTTCAGGAAAACAACAAAGAATTACAGCGATACATAGGGTAACCTAAATAATTGTGTCTACAAAATTATCATGTTTTCTTAGCTGAGTTTGCAGCTGGACAGCAAAATCCTGAAAATATTCTGAATTCCAATATTTGTATTCCACAGACAAACGAGTTTTACTTTAAGCTTGAATTCTGAAGCCATGAAGGGTTTTGGTTTCCTTTTTGAAACTACCTCGTCTCTGATCGATATATATTTGCAGCTCTCATCAAGGGAATGTGTTTCGAATGTGCTGTCCATGTTTTATGCTCCTTGCCATGCATTTATCGTGACTTCATGGAGAGTTTACAGGCGATCAAGCGCAAGGAAACTCGCAATGTCGGTCAAACAACACTTCTAAAAATCATTTCACAGTGTAGTAAAGTCTGTCTAACCACAGTTACGGTGTTCCAATTACAAAATTCACTTGATATGTCATGCAGTAAACACGTTCGTGTTTAGAACAAGGTTTATCCTCAGCAGTAGACTGACTGCTGATGTGAAACTCCCAGGAGGATGAGAACAGTGAATTGGACCGAGACGCGAACTGGGAACCTTTGCCTTTAGCGTGAAAGTGTTGTAGTGTCTGAGCAATCCGAGGTTGACCCACGACCAGTCCTCACAGCTTTATTCCCTACAATATTTTGCAAGGTAGTAGATAAGGTATGACGGAAGTAAAGCTGTGAGGGCGGATTGTGCGTCGTGCTTGGGTTACCCGCGTTAGGCAAGGGTCACGAGTTCGAGTCTCGGTCTGACACACAGTTTCAATATCTGCCAGGAAGCTTCATGTTTATATTTGTAATCATAATGAACTACTGATACTCGCCACATTTCAAAGTGAAGTTGATGCACAACTCATAAGCATATCCAATTCTTGTCATTTCACATTTTCATTTGCTTGCTATTATTTACACCAGTTTTGAAAAACCACTACAACGCTTTCGTAGGAGAAACCTTATGGTAGGCTGTATGCACTTATTTCCTCCGCCATATAAATTAAAAAAAAACAGAAAAGGCAATGTGAAAAAAATTTTGTCCTTCCTCTCAGGCATCTGCCCAACGCCTTTGCAATTTTCTGAATCCTGGCAGCAAGTAGTTACTCCAAACGGCCGCCACCGACCACACGTTTTATGTAACCGCAGTCCGGTCGAACGAGTCTATCCTAAAGATAGTGCGCCTGGAAACGACTATTTCAGAAAAGGCGAAGCTTTATGGCTATTCAAATACTACTGTCGTGGGTATCTATGGGAAGAGGTTGAATGGTGGTGAAACCATGGGTAGCTGCAAACTTCCCTCGCGTTTCTTGGACCTCCAGACGAGTTTCTCAGTTAATTTGTGATTCTATAGAAAGTGATATAGGTGACGTACAGAATACTGGTCATGCCTACCCAACGGAGGCTGTGTTAATTAACCCTTTCGAGACGGGCCTGAATAGCTCTTGAGCACAGGTCCACAGCCACAGACGTAATATATCCTGAATTATGTGTCGTACAGTGAAATAAGTTAGGGTGTACATTCAGTAGTATATGTGGATACTGTCTGCAAATTGTGTTGTGTACAGAGTAGGCATTAATGAAGTAATAATTACGACGTCATGCCTGTGAGACTCGGGCTCCGACTCGAAACCGTTAACATGATCGTTGCTTGGATTATCTAAGTGAATCGGCCCACAGGTTTCCCCTTATACGTACTCTGTGAAGCTCTTGTAGATGACGTCCACAAAACAGATATGATAGTGGCTTGAATTCTTCAGAAAAATGCAAGCAGGTCACCTGTGATCTAATCAATGCTGTGGAAAGTTGGAGTTTATGAAATAAGGCCCGCGATGTCATTATGATGCGTTTAGTTCCAAACGCGATAAAATAGTAACAGTTGGGTATTATGAAATGATTGCTAGCACAAAGTTCAATGAGCTTGTTATAACTGAATATTATATATGAATAGTATTTGAATACCATCTGTCATCGACTGTTCAATGTGAACAGCCTTAAAGTAAGTATTTCTTACACCGAAATGGCGAGCTTGGCGCGCAGCCGAAATCTCCAGCTTACACCTTCATAGCCCTTTGTACAGAGTACGTCAACAGTATTCATTTGTTTATTTATTTTACGGGTTTATTATGGTGAATCCTTGATGTTACGTAGGCTCCTACTATTTCCATTTATGTCCAAAGAGGACTTTAATCAATAATATTTTAAAAAAATGAAATGAGTGCTTCGTGCCAGAACACTAGTAGTTCCCCAAAATCTTTAATGTCGTGTACGATCCTTTCTCAAGCCAAGCGCTCGTATCACCAGCGCCTCCTTGCGTCATGTGGTCCGGTTGTCACCTTTTTCCCCGTGGAGACTGTCTTCATGCTCACTTCCAGCTTATTCCCCTGCATTGCCTAATGCAGTGAATTGTATTCGGCTACCTTCCGAGTTTCAGTAAACGTAATACTTGGAAAAATATGTACCCCTCAAGGTAGGGGATGCCTCACATAGGTTACAACACATTGGACGTGAACACCTCGTCACAGAACGTGGATGAGGTGGCTTGAGTGATTTATAAAATTGGCCAGGCGGTGATCTGTGTCGCATGTGACGACCAGAACTAAGCCAGTCCAAGTCACAGATGTTTTGGAGCACTCCGTTCTGCTCACTCTATCAACATTGGGCTCCGCCACAGACTACCCCTACTTGTTTCCATGGTGACTAAATGACATTGTCAGCCGGCCTCTGTGGCGGAGCGGTTCTAAGCTCTTCTGTCCGGAACCGCGCTTCTGCTACGAGCGCAGGTTCTAATCATGCCTCGGGGATGGATGTGTGTGATGTCCTTAGGTTAGTTCAGTTTAAGTAGTACTAAGTCTAGGGCACTGATGACCTCAGATGTTAAGTCCCATAGTGCTTAGAGCCATTTTCTGTCACATTGTCAGATAGAACTGTGGTAGCCACACGATTACTGAGACTGTACTGTGCGTCAATGAAATCGTTTCCTCCAGTTGGACGAAACACTTTTTGTGTTACACGTGGTTAGTGGTTATGTCTGGGAACACCACCATTCAGGCGTACGGGTTCTGGAAATATGCGCCGCGCCATGGCCGTTGGCTGCGGGTCAAAAGGTTCAGTATTATGCTACGAGGGACATTTACCTAGGCGTCCGTGGAACACGCCTGCCACCTGCATCAGGTCACACTTGATGGCTTGCAACATGACGACTGCACCTTCAGGAACGATAACACAGTCAGCTAGAAAACGTACACAGTTTCGTGTATAGGGGCCTTAAGAAGGTGCCAATGAGGCACTGAAAATGACAATTAAATTATATTACTCTCTTCACGTTTGCTGTATAAGGGAGCCATCTAACAACGCAAAGAAAAAAAAGGAAGAATTCGTTCTTTTAAACCTCTTAATGTGCTGCAACAAGTAGTGGTTTGTTCCAGTCTATCAGTTTTGATATGGTGTACCAACTCCTGAGTACTAAACACTCAGCAGCCACAGTCCGTACTTCGTACAGAGTCTGATTGCTTTATTACGTCTTTCCTGTGACAGTGAAGCACACAGCTCTCTCTCTCTCTCTCTCTCTCTCTCTCTCTCTTTTTTAAGTCTGTGTTCATCGAATATTCTACAGATTTCTTTGCTGGTTTTAAGTTCAGAGCAAGGTCCATGTGACCTAACAATGTAGCGTAGTTTCAAACCACCATAATCGCCACTCTCACCGGTTTATGTATGAATAAGTACAATATAATTTGTACTGCAGTCTGTAACGTGGCTTGCAAAATACAGATGTAGGTGTAGATGTTGCTTACTGGGTCACAGAAACGCTTTTGTAAATGTGACTTTTCCGTTTTTGATACTTCAGCCCCAATCTGTCTTCTTGTTTTCCTGTCGAATTTTCTGGATACTACTTGACGGGCAACGTGGGAGAGTGTCGCTCTGTTAGCCGGCGTGATGTTTCGATAAACTAATTTGTTGGGAGAGCGCCGTTCTCAACCTTTCATATTTCATCGACTTCCCGAAATGGATGTATTGAAGACATAACAAGGTCCTGACCAGTTCACAGTTATTTTATTAATCTGCTGTTTTCATATGTCTGTCATCTACATACAAGAATAGACCTAATGTTGCTCATCAATGGGCTTGAATATAGCATTTAACATTTTAACGTAATTTAAAATGTGTTAGTATAACTAAGCATTATGATGTTTAAGGGGTGGGGGAGGAGGCGATCTACATAAAAGAATGATAATCATTTTTAAATTGAAAGACAAAAAGTTCTACATTATATCATTTGACCTTCCGGCGCACAGACATAACGTTCATCAGGAAACCAGAGGGCACATGCTATTGGTCTCCTCTGCCATGCTGGACTGCTGGAGCGATAATTTTGCAAGTTAAAATTCTGGTCTACACTTCTATGCAACACTATACTGCACAGCACTATACTACACTACGCTACTGTACTTGGTATCAGAACCATGCCAGATTCCTTCAGATTAGCCTCCGGAGCGCTGACGCAGAGTTCAGGATTCAAAAATGCTGCGCTGTTGTGCAACCCAAGGTGTATGGAATGGGAGATAGCTGTGAGTGTCTCAGGAAACACTTGCTGGTCCTCCCTGTGATTCGTCTCCTCTATGCTTCCGGAAGGATGTTGCCGGTGGATGTCCTGCCGTGGTGTGTCTCGTTATCATGATGTACGGCCTCTTTTGGCCTGTACCTTAATCAAATGTAGGATATTCAACTTTCTTTCGTGCTGCTATTTAACTGCCTTTGGTGTAAATGCGTCATTATTCGCCATAGCATTATTCTTGGGATTTCTCTGCTTCTGTATTTTCGTTACAATTTGTGATGCACCTGAACAACTTCCACATGTGGTAGTACTCTGAGATATAAAATGTAGTGAAAATGCATGAATATGTACTTGTAAGTACGCTATCACACCGAATAAAAGTTAACACATAGAACATTACAATGTGTAAATTTCCAAATACTTTTTACCAATGTGTGAATTAGTGGCATGCTCGAATGATTATTTCGGTAGATCACTTCCAAAGAAAATGGGATAGTTCAGAAAGCACATATGATGTTTCAAGTCAGTTATTCGCTGGCGCAGAGCTACGTAACTTTCATTTCAGAATCCTCTTCTTCGCATAGTCTGCAATTCAGCTACAAATTTACATGTTTTGTTTACTTCCTGCTGTGATTTTAGGTGGCATACTTGATGACTTTAGATTTATTCCCATTGTATCTAACAAAGTGTCCTTCAAGTTTATCTTCACAAATACATTAACAAGTGTACTCTGTAACACTGGTGAGCGTAATAATAATAATGATAATAATGGCACTTATTATTGACCGCTTGCTGTGTTCACTGAGCCAAACAGGATGACTAGTATTTAAGTTACATTAGGATGGCAATATCAGAATAGGAAAAACGAACCTGTCGGCTGGAAATCTATAAACAACAGATAACCTCGAACGTAGCTAGTCTTACAGAATATATATTACCCGGTAAGTTAGGGCTTTCATCAGAAAACTAAATGTCACTGATATATCTTACACAGACATACAACTAGTTGTGAGATGGTGATGAAAATGTGTTGCTCTGAGTTCACGAATGCAATCTCTTCAGTGCCCATTACTATAAGAGACTTCTGGAATTCCTAATTTCTTCCCACTGTGCATCAGTCTACATGAGTGTCTTCTGGTCGTTTAGTCACCCGTATGCAATATGTCATTTCCAGTGAATCAGACCATTTACTACATTCGTCTTACTATGCAGCCCAGAATACGAACAAGACCCATCTTCCCAGTATTTGAGTTTTTGTGAAAACAATCACCTTATGCTTTAAATGAGTGCCGAGGCTCAAAAATATTGTAAAGCTAATGCCAGCGTTGATGGAGATATATTGTCTCTCTTTTTGCGTGTGTAATGCTACGCGTCGTAGCGACGGGCCGCCTGTCGATGAACTTGAAACACATAAATCAATATTACTACCAATACGTCCCGACCAGGAAAACTGATTTATGGAGCGTGAAAAAGCGCAAATAGAATGGAGCTCTTGGCTGCGTTCGTTGGTCTCCGTCCTCTTCTTCTACTTTGCATATGATGACATGTGACTCAGTGTCGGATATTTTTAAGGCTCTATTCAACCATGAGAGGAAGGCGCCAGCTTCACATGGCTGCGCGCCTTTTATTTCCAGCAGAATGTTTAACTGAATACATCTTTCTTTGTTAATTGACATTGACAAAATTATTAATTACACGATGCTTCCTCATAACCATCTTTAATAAAACTAGATTCTGTATTGCAGAATAACGATCCGATAGTCATCAACTCAGAAAAATGGAGATCGTATGAAAACCTCCACAGAGTTTTGTTTAACCGCTGAACTTGTCCTCTAAAGAGCACTGAGGTGAAAAATCGGATGCCTTCTATTACTGTGTCGGAGCTGTTTCCCGACGTAGTGCAGCAACTTGATGTGGCATGGGCTTAAAAACTCGTTGGAAGGTCCTTGCAGAAATACTTAACCATGCTGCCTCTAACGCTGTCCACAATTGCGAAAGTGTAGCCGATGCAGATTTTGTGCACGAACTGACATCTCGATTATGTCCCATGAATGTTCGATTTTGGGCAGTCTGGATGCCCAAATCATTCGCTGGAGCTGTCCAAAATGTTCTTCAGACCAACAGAGAAAACGTGTGGTCCAATGACATGACATAAAGTCCATGCATGGCAGCAAATGGTCTCCAAGTAGACGAACATAACCAATGCCAGTCAATGGCCTGTTCTGTCGCATCAGAAGACCCAATCCATTCCGTTTCAAAACAGTCCACGTCATTATGGAGCCACCGCCAGTTTTCATAGTACCTTGATGACAGCTAGGGTCCATGGCTTCGTGGGGTCTGTGCCACGCTCGAACCCTGCAACGGCTCATCTGACCAGAACACGGTTTTCCATATCTAGGATCCAACAGATACCGTCACGAACTGTGGACAGGCGCCGCAGGCGATGTCATGCTGTTAGCAAAGGCATTCCGCGTAGGTCGTCTGTTGCCATGGTCCATTAATGCCAAATTTTGTCACATTATCCTAATGCACACGTTCGTCGTATGGTGCAGATTGATTTCTGCAGTTCTTTCACGAGTCGGCCACTGCTTTCGCCCTGGTGAGGGGTCAAGCCTAAAATTTTGTATTGTCGCCACGCTCTTGACACTGTGGATATCTGATTATTGAATTGCCGAACTATTTTCGAATCTGAATGTCTCATATGTCTAGCTCCAACAACCGTTACCCATACTAAGTCTGTAAATTCTCGACGTGCGTCCATAATCACGTCGGAAACATGTTCACATTAACAACATGATTACAAATGGCAGCTCCGCCCCTTTTATATCTTGTGTACGTGACAATACTGCATTTGTGGCTATCGCAAACCCGTGACTTTTGTCAACATAGTGTAAATCTTCGCAGGCTGCAAAGGATTTTTCTTGCTCACAATGGGTATTTAGTTTTTCTTCAGGAGACACTACATTACCAGATTCTAGAGCAAGATTCTGGGAAAAATATCTAAAGCTTTAAGTCAGTAATTTGCTTAAAATGTATAGCGTATTCCATCAAGATTTAAGTTCAGATTTATATTCGATGTAAAGTATACCAAGACCATTTTTGGATGCAAATCTTAAGTTGTGTTGCACATGAAAAGAATTATGTATCCCTCGTGTAATCTTCTCGAGAGGCTTAAATTATTAAATAGCATGTCGTCCATTTACAGATACTTTATCCTTTTGTGGCTGGGAAACGTAGAGGCTTAAGGCACTACTACCAACAGACTGCTACAGAGCAGAATTATACAATCGACGCGCATTGTAGACTCGATAAGAACGTATGGGCCCCTTCATCGTTTTCTGCGTTACACCTCGTCGTCAAATGGCAACGCATTAAATATAATGGGAGCGGCTACATTTTCCATTCATTATTAGAAAAATGTGGGCGTACTCGGTGCCTAACTGATGCTGCTAAGTTATTCTGGCTGATAATGGCTGCAAAACCTCCATTTTAATAAAGTATTATATTATGAAGGCAATGTCATTCTTTTCTCTTTCTTTTTTTTTTTTTTTTTTTTTTCTTTCTGGGTCATCACTCTTTTGCACGAGAATTGATATGTGCCTCGCTGTTTATTTATATAGGTATCTGTATAGTTTACGATTTCATCAATAAAATAAAGGTCAACTATTTTCTAAAAAATCACTAACTTTATCATTAATACCCGTCACCTTTCTCTTCAGCTCTGATAGAATTTGCACACTGGCTTTTCTGTTGTTTTTGATGTTTTAGCACACTCGCTTTTACACCAACGTGAAACATCGTCTTTTCAATAAAGAGCCCTCGTACATCTGCTGTCTTTTCGGGATCATCACTATCCACACCTTCAAGTTCAGATTCACTGCCATGGTCTTATTGAGTGTTTTCATCACTCAATTCTACTTTACTTTCCTCGAAGTCTGAAAAGTCCGGATCGACTTTATCATCAGCTTCTTCGAGCAGTTTGCCAATTTCTTCTTCTGATACACCTATTGAATTTGAATAAAATATCTGGGAAATGAAGTTAATAAATACATTCAGATGTCAGTGTAACCAAAGTAGCATTTAATGTGCATCTATAAAAGCTAAAAAAACAACGAGTAGGTATATTTAACTTTTTAGAAACTTTCCTCTGGACATTGACTGCTGGAGCAAAGCTTGCAACAGTCCCACTAGCTGGCTCGCGTTTTACTTCTTACAACATTCGATACGTCGTTGCTTACAATTCAGAAAGAAAACCGAGAAAGCTAACCAAATGAACTGAAGACACTTTATCATTGTCAAGAAAAAAACAACAATGGAATACATGGCAGCAATGGCGCTGTAGCTGAAAGTTAAGGCATCGAATTGGCATAAAAACTGCTGCTCTTGTACTGTTTACAACAGCGCACCCGCTCAAGAGTTAATCAAAATTTCAGCGATGGCATGTTTCGAACCCGGGACCGAGTACGTTTTAGTTAACTACTTCTTTTTTATCTCATTTTCTTTTTAATTAGCTTTTCCTTTTTTAAATTTTTTCTATGTTTCTAGTTTCGGTTGCTTAGGGCCACAGTTAGCTACAAGTTGGAGGAGAGAAGGTGGGCAGGAATATAACTTCGTCTTCTGGTCGAGTATGGTTCTACGGCTGTTCAATGTTCAATAAAAACAATACCATTCGCCTTTATATAGGTTTATTTCTAGGCAACCAGTTTCGACGTTACACTACTATGTCCATCGATGCCCTGTGACTTGCGCAGTGTACCCCTGAAACCATCCTCGGTGTGAAAGGTTCTATTAACGTAACTTCCTCCTCAACCGGAAAGCACACGCCGATAGGATCTTAGTCCAAGACAGCCCCATCATCGGCACGGTAGACCCGGAAATAATTTTCGGCATTACAAGGATAATCCGAAAACTTAGCTGTCAGCACTCTAACCCTCTAGTTGATTGCTGACACCTAAGTTTTCAGATTACCTGGGTATCCGCTTATGCTGCCCACTGATGCGATATATTTAGCGATCCTATCAACCTCTTCCGCACCAACAACAGCCTGAAGAAGGCGCGTTGAAGCGCCGAATCTGGTTGTTACAAAATAAATAAAATCATAAGGGTGACTGTAGGCATTATATTGTCTCACAATAGTAAACGGCCGTAGTCCCTAAGACCTCCTGCCAACAGGATGGACATACAAAAAATTTGACGGTGATTTGTTGCAAAATCTGCTAATCCTTTCTTTTTGTCTCTTCAGTTTTGTTTACGGATGATGCAACTTTTGGAAGAGATGGAATAACAAATTTCCAGAACCAGCACATAAGCAACGATCTTAATCCATATACTACAGTACAGACTACAAATCAGTTTAAGATTAATGTGTGTGCTGGAACTATAGCTGACTTTGTGGTGGGGCCGTACGATTTCCCAGCACGTCCTACGTGAACTATCTACATTGATTTTATTCAGAACACCCTCCTAGACCTACAAGAATTCCACTGCAGGCAAGAATACACATGTGGTTCACGCATGATCGATCTCCAGCAGATTTCAGTATCAGTTTTCGAGATACATCTGCTGTTATCTGCCATGACAGATAGGTAGCAGAGGGCGAGTTCTTCCATGGTCTGCTCCTTCCCCCACCCTCAGTAATTGGGATTATTATCTCTGGAGCCACGTTAAACAATTAGTCTTTGCAGCAGAACACCCGGATCTGGAAACTCTTCATCGACTTGTTATGGATGCCTCCGAAACCATTAGAAACCTCCAGGGAGTATTTGAAAGTCTGGGACATTCTATGATTTGACAATAAATGGATGTTTAGAAGCAAGAGAAGGACATTTCGAACATTCATTACCAGTTTATGTGTTCTTGAGCTCTAATCACCTTAATTATAAACTTTCATTAACGACTCGAAAACGGACATACGTTTATAGGGAACTTGTTCCTAGTTTTGATGTAAGGAACCTGTGCCCAGAGTCAATAAATGTATTGTTGGAACTCGCTGAATATGCGATCACACAAACATCTACATTAATGTCCCGCATACAGTATTTACATTGATACTAAAATGATTAGTTACATTATAATACGCTCTCATAGTTGTAATGGAGCAGATATCATTCATGCCTCCTGAGAAATTTCCTGATGTGCGCTGCTTACATCATTTACGTTGTATGAAAAGTGATGACATCCAGTCAACTAACTTTGTTCTTCGTATTTCATGCATAAATTTATGCAGCGTCTTGTAAACAAAATTGCCGCAACGGCACACAGGTCAACCGGCCGTAGATAGTTTGTGCTACCCTTGCGAAGCTGGGGCAGGTTGCCAGATGTATAAATTCTTAACATTGTCATTGGGATATGCACTTCCATTCTTCTTTTGGTTAGATATTTGAAACCCACTACACACGGACCTTGTACCTCCTTCCGCAGTTTGCACGCCATGGACTAAATCAAATTAAACATTTGACCGTCACCTCTTGCGTCAGTATTGTCACTCGTTTATCCTCCTCCCCGTCAACAAATTCGACGATGCGACTGTTCGCGAAGGCCTTTCCGTCTGTCACTTGCGGTGTATTTACCGCGACGGAACAGTGCGCACTGCTTTGAAACTGGAAAGTCATTATAGGTGGCCTCCTGATCTACTTCACTCCTACCACAGTCCGGTCTCCAGCTCACTTGTACAATACATACAAACCTCATTTATCTGTCCCTCATTGATTGTACTTTTATTTTAAATGTCCCCGTAATTTCATAGTGTTTGATACTAGACGTAATAGCTGCAATAATCTGCACGTAGAATCATGCAATTTGAATTCACCCAGCCCCCATAAACAGATCCTGGCAATTCGTCAGCTAACAAGTATGTATTGAGCTGTGAAGTCCTCGATGGCCCTCGTTACTTGTAAGTGCAATACGGCGTCGGAAGAGTAATAATTTGGTAGTTTCCATGGGAAATAGCTAAATATACTGCGTAGAATGTGTGCAGAACAACTGTTAATAATATCGTTCTGTTTACTTCGAATTTTCCGCATTATCCGGATGTAGTCGAGATAAAAGTGTTTCCACTTACAGTACACCACAGTCGTGTAAGCACATCTCCGGCCATATGTTTCTGTGTTCCTTCAATGGTAGTGGTTCCCGATCAGACCGAGATATTTACCCATGAGTGAAATCAAATATTAGGTAGTTATACTCCATCCCCCTCCCCACACCCTCTTCCCTCCCCTGCCCCAAAAACTAATTCTTCCTCCCTCTGGTCTCAATGGTAGAACCTAATTCCTCTTCCCTCTGGTCTCAATAGTAGATCCTGACTGAACCTTTGAACTGAAACCGATTTTTTAACACGGAAACGATTTTTTTTTACATTTTAGTTTTTAAAACGACGAAAGATAGATGGTAATAGTTCTTGTAAGTATTCGAACCTCGCCACCGCTTAAATTTTGAATAAAAATCGTCACCAATGGCTGCCGAACACATCTGGCAAAAGAAATTACACACTTATCTGTCAATATATTCGTCAAAGAGGGTGGAGGAGTGGACAGTGATTCAAGGCACTCTATTACCCTTTATGTGGGAAACTGACTCCGAAAGGCTGAAGAATCAGCAATGATCGTCGGTATGAGTATGCAGAGGGCAATGGAAACCACTGAATTAAAGACATATAATTTGTGTACACAATACATGTGATTTGTAACTGTAAAAGTATCGCAATGATCCCTCCTTTGGAAAAGAGTCAGGACTAGTCTATATAAGGATCATTGACTGAACAACCAAGGAAAAGTAACGTCCTACGAGTCAAGGCGTCGAATGTCAGAAGTCCGAACACGGTAGGAAATCTGTAATGGAAAGTGCAGGAGCCTATCTAGTTGGGTTAGTGAAGCGAAATGGAAAGAAAGCAAGAATATCTAGGTTCAGATGGCTCTGAGCACTGTGCGACTTAACTTCTGAGGTCATCAGTCGCCTACAACGTAGAACTAATTAAACCTAACTAACCTAAGGACATCACACGCATCCATGCCCAAAGCAGGATTCGAACCTGCGACCGTAGCGGTCGCTCGGCTCCAGACTGTAGCGCCTAGAACCGCACGGCCAAGAATTTCTAGTCAGACGAGCTTAGGATACTATCAAAAGCCGCAGAAAATGGTATAACAGGATTAGGATTCGTTGTAAATAGTAAGATGGGGCAGAGAGTAAACTCCGTGATACAGTTGTTCTCATCAGAGTCGACATCAAGCCAACACCGACAACAATAGTTCAGGTATACATGCCAACGTTGCAAGTTGGAGATAAAGAGATAAAGAAAGTACATGTAGATACTGAACAAGTAATTCAGTATGTAAAAGAAGATGAAAATCTGATAGTCATGCGGAATTGGAATGCGGTTTTAGAGGAGGAATTAGAAATGATTACAGCAGAATGTGACTTTGGTTGCAAGAATGAGAGCGCAGAAAGATTAACTGAGTTCTGCAATCACAAGAGGTATACATTTAAAATGCTGGGAGATACGGAAAAACACCACTTTGATTACATCATGGCCAGGCAGAGATTCCGAAATCGGATATTGGACTGCAAGGTTACCATGGAGCAGATATAGACTCAGATAACAATTTAATGATGGCGAAGAGTACACCGAAGTTTAAGAGATTAGTCAGGAAGAATCAATGCGCAAATAAATTGTATAGAGAAGTAGTAAGGAATGACTGAGATACCCTCGTAGTTCTCTCAGGCTATAGATGTTGCGACAGTGAATGGCGTAGTAGGGAGCTAAGTTGAAGAGGTACAAATAACTTCAAAAAGGCAATCACGCAAGCTGGACTGAAAAACATAGGTAGAAGGAAACGAACAGTGAATAAGCTATGGGTAAAAGATAAAATACTTCAGTTGATGTACGAAAGAAGTAAGTATAAAAATAGGATGGGGATTTAGGAATACGGAAGTGAAAGTTACTTTGGAACGAAACAAATGGGAAGAGCGGGAAGCAAAATAAAAATAATAAAATATTTCTTGATAGACAGAGGACATCAAGAGCAAGTCAGCTCTGGCAAAATGGCAATTACTGGCCAAGAGAAGTATACTAACCTCGGAAGAAACTGGAACAGAAGATAATCGAGGCATTTGAGTTTTGATGCACCAAAAGAATTCCCGTTGCTCCCTTAATGTTACCACCCTTGCTTTTAAAGTTATCGAAGGCTATTTTGACTTTCCTATATGCTGATTCTGTCCTTCCGACAATCATTTCCTTTTCATGTCTTCACATTTTTCCTGCAGCCATTTCGACTTAGCTTCCCTGCACTTCCTATTTATTTCATTCCTCAGCGACCTGTATTTCTGTATTCCTATGTTTCCAGGAACATTTTTGTACTTCCTCGTTTCATAAATCAACTGAAGTATTTCTTCTGTTACTTATGGTTTCTTCGAAGTTACCTTCTTAGTAACTATGTTTACCTTGCCAGCTTCTGTGATGGTCCATTTAGAGATTTCCGTTCCTCTTCAACTGTACTGCCTACTGAGGTATTTCTTATTGCTGTATCTATAGCCATAGGGAACTTCAAGCGTATCTCGTCATTACTTAGTACTTCCGTATCCCACTTGTTTTCGTACTGATTCTTCCTGACTAACGTCTTGTACTTCAGCCTGCTCTTCATCACTACTTTATTTTGGTCTGAGTCTATATCCGCTCCTGGGTCGCCTTTCAGTCCAGTATCTGATCTCTGAATCTCGGTCTGCCCATGATGTAATCTAACTGAAATCTTCCCGTATCACCCGGCCGTTTCCAAGTGTATCTCCTCCTCTTGTGATTCTTGAACAGCGTATTCGCTATTACTAGCTGAAACTTGTTACAGAACTCAATTAGCCTTTCTCCTCTCTCATTCCTTTTCCCAAGTCCATATTCTCCAGTAACCTTTTCTCCTATTCCTTCCCCTACAACTGCATTCCAGTCTCCCATGACAATAGGATTTTCATCCCCCATTCCATACTGTATTACCCTTTCAATATCCTCAGACACGTTCTGTATCTCTTCATCTTCAGCTTGCGACGTCGGCATATACGTAAACTATCGTTGTCGGTATTGGTTTGCTGTCGATTCGGATAAGAACGACTCTGTCACTGAACTGTTCACAGAAACACACACTCTGCTCTACCTTACTATTCATAAAGAATTCTACACCTGTTATACCGTTTTCTGCTTTTCTTGACTCACCCTTTGCATTTAAGTTTTCAGATTTTCTAGTTTCCCTACCACTTTCAGGCTTCTGACATTCCACGCCCCGACTCGCAGAACGTTAGCCGTCCGTTGATTATTCAATCTTTCTGCTTACATAACTATTTGATTGCTGGATTCCTTACTTTTCAGCTGCCAGAATTTGGCTGTCAATGCTTTAGGTATGGCTACCGGAAATACTACTGTAACTACTAGCAACAATAACGTGTAGGCCTTACAATATCGCAGTAGCCATTACATAGTTACCGTTGTGTTGAGCTGTAAATTTGTTTGGTTATTTGTTGCGAAGTGAAAAATCAAACCTTTGGTGGAACTACCTTCAACTTGGAGAAGGAATTTTCATGACACATATTAATATCCATGAAATATGTTTAAGCTTATGACATGTATATGTCTCAGTCTTACTATTACAGATGCATGGTATAAAGTGCCAATTATGTGTGTAGTGGGTGATGGACCATGTGAGAAATAACACGTTCATGCAGTTGTTTCACAAACTGTAACCTCCACCCTACTGTGACACGTGTAGTGTCATTATTTAACCCTTTGAGAACCTTTGGCTACATAACCTTTTACTGTGTCTTAGCTGCAACAGAAGTGTTTTTTGCCAGTGACAACGTGAGGTACACGTTTGCAAATGTTCAGCCTTTTCATCATGCGAACTTGCTGACAACCTTTCGGCAACGCAATAAAACATCAGCAGAGTCAGTGCAGCCGTGCGCAGTAGCTCGTGACAGTGATCAGCTGCTAGAAACCGCCAGAATACGAATATGTTTTTGTTTCGCTGTTTTCCACTCTATAATTGAATTTTGTTGTTCTGCATGGTAAATATTGTGCGAACATTTTGCTATTTATTACAATAGAGAATATTTCCTAATTAATGATGTTAGTCCTTAAAATGAAGCCAATTGAACAAAGTATGTTTGAAAACAGGTAAACATTTTTGTACAACTCTTGCATCTAAAATCATTAAAAAGTCACCTAAGAGCGTTAGAAAATAAATAAAAATTTTCTTTCGTCCAGAAAAAAATTGGATCTGATAGCGTTAAAAGTATAGTTATTGGTACAAAAAGTAATCAGTGCTACAATCTCAGTAAATACTGTTTGGCGTAATGATCTTCTAAAATTAGTTTAGTTTAGCGACGGAAACACATCGAATTATTCCATTTCCCTCCCTCGAGTAATTTCATTTTACCCCTCGGGAAGTAATTACTCCCATTTTCGAACGACTGTTCTCTGTGATCAGCTGATCAGTGGGCTCTTGCATGAAGTAGTACAGATTTCAGGCAGAGCACAAGTACATACCTCCCATTTACTTTCAACGGATTAGCGTATAATAATTTGACTTGCCACGAAGTACGGACACAGCTAACGTCAACAACATGTCGCGGCTGAACCACTCATTAGAACGAGTTACGGTAATAGCTCGCATGCTGTTTATGTAACGTATTCAACGTGTAACTTTCTACACCCTGGAAATTCAGCTGTAACCATTTAGATTCGCAGTGAAAAATGTGAAACAACACGTCATTGAATCACCGTCTACAAATAAAAAACAAACACACGCCATCTATACAAGGTGGTCCTTTGATCGTGGCCGGGCCTAATGTCTCACAAAATAAGCGTCAAACGAAAAAACTACAAAGAACGAAACTCGTCTAGCTTGAAGGGGGAAACCAGATGGCGCTATGGTTGGCGCGATAGACGGCGCTGCCATAGGTCAAACGGATACCAACTGCGTTTTTTTTATAGGGGAACCACCATTTTTTATTGCATATTCGTGTAGTACGTAAAGAAACATTAATGTTTTGGTTGGACCACGTTTTTCGCTTTGTGATAGATGGCGTTGTAATAGGCATAAACATGTGGCTCACAATTTTAGACGAACATTCGGTAACAGGTAAGTTTTTAAAATTAAAATACAGAACGAAGGTACGTTTGAACATTTTACTTCGGTTATTCCAATGTGATACATGTACCTTTGTGCACTTATCAATTCTGAGAAGGCATGCTATTACAGCGTGATTACCTGTAAATACCACATTAATGCAATGCTCAAAATGATGTCCGTCAGTATCAATACATTTGGCAATACGTGTAACGACATTTCTCTCAACAGCGAGTAGTTCGCCTTCCGTAATGTTCGCACATGCATTGACTATACGCTGACGCATGTTGTCAGGCGTTGTCGGTGGATCACGATAGCAAATACCCTTCAACTTTCCCGACAGAAAGAAATGCGGAGACGTCAGATCCGGTGAACGTGCGGGCCATGGTATGGTTCTTGACGACCAATCCACCTGTCATGAAATATGCTATTCAATACCGCTTCAACCGTACGCGAGCTTTGCTGCCGGACATCCATCATGTTGGAAGTACATCCCCATTCTGTCATGCAGTGAAACATCTTGTACTAACATCGGTAGAATATTACGTAGGAAATCAGCATACATTGCACGATTTAGATTGCCATCGATAAAATGGGGGCAAATTATCCCTCATCCCATAATGCCGCACCATACATTAACCCGCCAAGGTCGCTGATGTTCCACTTGTCGCAGCCATCGTGCATTTTCCATTGGCCAATAGTGCATATTATGCCGGCTTACGTTACCGCTCTTGGTGAATGACGCTTCGTCGCTAAATAGAACACGTGCAAAAATCTGTCATCGTCCCGTAATTTCTCATGTGCCCAGTGGCAGAACTGTACACAACGTTCAAAGTCGTCGCCTTGCAATTCCTGGTGCATAGAAATATGGTAGGGGAGCAATCGATGTTGATGTAGCATTGTCAACACCGACATTTTTGAGATTCCCGATTCTCGCGCAATTTGTCTGCTACTGATGTGCGGCTTAGCCGCGACAGCAGCTAAAACACCTACTGGGGCATCATGTTTTGTTGCAGGTCGTGGTTGACGTTTCACATGTGGCTAAACACTTCCTGTTTCCTTAAATAACGTAACTATCCGGCGAACGGTCCGGACACTTGGATGATGTCGTCCAGGATACCGAGCAGCATATATCGCACATGCCCGTTCGGCATTTTGATCACAATAGCCATACATCAACACGATATCGACCTTTTCTGCAATTGATAAACGGTACATTTAACACGGGTAATGTATAACAAAAGAAAAGTTCGGAGTAGGTATTTCAATCCTTGGAGAAGGAATAAAAACTTTGCAGTTCGCCGATGACATTGTAATTCAGTCAGAGACAGCAAAGGACTTGGAAGAGCAGTTGAACGGAATGGACAGTGTCTTGAAAAGAGGATATAAGATGAACATCAACAAAAGCAAAGAGAAGGATAATGGAATGTAGTCGAATTAAGCCGGGTGATGTTTAGGGAATTAGATTAGGAAATGAGACACTTAAAGTAGTAAAGGAGTTTTGCTATTTGGGGAGCAAAATAATTGATGATGGTCGAAGTAGAGAGGATATAAAATGTAGACTGGCACTGGCAAGGAAAGCGTTTCTGAAGAAGAGAAATTTGTTAACATCGAGTATAGATTTAAATGTCAGGAAATCGTTTCTGAAAGTTTTTGTATGGTTGGTTCAAATGGCTCTGAGCACTATGGGACTTAACTGCTGAGGTCATTAGTCCCCTAGAACTTAGAACTAGTTAAACCTAACTAACCTAAGGACATCACACACAACCATGCCCAAGGCAGGATTCGAACCTGCGACCGTAGCGGTCTCGCGGTTCCAAACTGCAGCGCCAGAACCGCGCGGCCACTTCGGCCGGCGTTTTTGTATGGAGTGTAGCCATGTATGGAAGTGAAACGTGGACGATAAATAGTTTAGACAAGAAGAGAATAGAAGCTTTCGAAATGTGGTGCTACAGAAGAATGATGAAGTTTAAATGGGTAGATCACATAACTAATGAGGAGGTATTGAATATAATAGCGGAGAAGAGGAACTTGTGGCACAACTTGACTAGAAGAAGGGATCGGTTGGTAGGACATGTTCTGAGACATCAAGGGATCACCAATTTAGTATTGGAAGGCAGCGTGGAGGGTAAAAATCGTAGAGGGAGACCAAGAGATGAGTACATTAAGCAGATTCAGAAGGATGTAGGCTGCAGTAGGTACTGGGAGATGAAGAAGCTTGCACGGGATAGAGTAGCACTGAGAGCTGCATCAAACCAGTCTCAGGACTGAAGACCACAACAACAACAACCACAATGTATCACGAAGGAAATACCGTCCGCACTGCGGAATGTTACGTGATACCACGTACTTATACGTTTGTGACTTTTACAGCGGCATCTATCACAAAGCGAAAACAGTGGTCCAAGTAAAACATTCATATTTCTTTACGTACTACGCAAATATGTAATAAAAATGGGGGTTCCTATTTTTAAAAAAACGCAGTTAATATCCGTTTGACCTATGGCAGCGCCATCTAGCGGGCCAACCGTAGCCCCATCTGGTTTTCCCCTTCAAGCTAGACGAGTTTCATTCTTTGTAGTTTTTTAGTTTGACGCTTATTTCGCGAGATATTGGCCCGGTCACTATCAATGGACCACTATATATATATATATATAGGGATATTATTAGATGAATAAAGTCAGCTTATGATAATATTGGTATAATAATAATCTTTGAATTGGACATACCGTCGACAACTTTCGTATCTAACGCACAACACTAATCCTGCTGCGGAAAGGAGACCTACGGTTAAACGTGGAGTACGAACAACGCGGAGCTCCAGGTTAATATAGATATATATTGGTTTATAGAAAATGTAAAACATTTTTATGGAATACTTAGCAGCTTTCTGATCTGGTTCCTTGCTTGACTTTGAAGTGAACTGTGCTTTTGCCAGTACCGTGCACTATGGCTCCGTAACGCCGAAGGACGATAAGATGGTGTTAACATTTAACTATAGTTTTCTGGGGCACGCCATAAACGCCAGAGCTATAAATGCCTGGGCGAATGGAGAGCACAAACTGCGTCGCGAATGTAAAGCGGCTCTCACGATTCCCCGGGCTCGGACTGCAGTCGAGGAAACGCCGCACCTGTTCCAGTTCGTGAGTTGTCTGCAGTAAATCACGTCGCTCGCTGATAGGGCACTAGTACCTATCATATATCACATACTGGCGTCGTCCGTTGTAATGTGCCCCTAGACAGAGAAATTACTGTGTGACAGGGCGAGAAGAGGAACTGCTTTCATACAAGGGATGATTATGTGCATGAAAAAGAAACCAACCCTATGGAAGAAGGTGTAACTAAGAAATACTCTTTTTTTTTTCTTTACGAACGTAAATATCAAACGCTAGCCTCTATATTCCAATAAGTTTGAGTGGGTCGCTTTCTTGTCTGATTGTTTGGTACAAATTTTGCAATTGATTTTAAACTAGCTTCCTCATTAGAGAGAGACTTGGAACTTTCTGCAAAGCTCAGAACTGGATGACACAGCAGAATTAACTCGGTTTCGTGTCTGGTGTGTTGCGGTAGTTACTTTGTGTGCCACTGCTATTTTCACGTTTAGCTGTTTGACTTGCAATATTTCGTGGTAAAAATGATTGCTGTCCCTCTGTGACATCGATTCTCTCTCATTTCTATCTACGTCTTTACGTTAGATAATCGTAGGAGGAAGCAATGGATTGGTTGACTCAGGTAAAGAGAAACTGAAATAATCTTGAAATTTACCACATGTCTCTGTTGTAATCCCACATAAATGTTTAAAATCTATCGAAAAATTTGAAACACACAAGAATATAACACAGAAAATAAATATTTAAATAGAAAAGTTTTTAATGTAAGCCATTTTTAAAACGGACTAAAAGTATAAAGCAATTTCTCCTAACCCCCTATAGATTGCTAAAAACCTTACAGATACTCCTGTAAATCGAGCGGTTCTAGGCGCTTCTGTCTGGAACCGCGCGACCGCCACGGTCGCAGGTTCGAATCCTGCCTCGGGCATGGATGTGTGTGATGTCCTTAGGTAAGTTAGGTTTAACTAGTTCTAAGTTCTAGGGGACTAATGACCTCTGATGTTACGTCCCATAGTGCTCAGAGGCATTTGAACCAACTCCTGTAAATTTGTGCTTGTGAATTTGTAATAGCTATGAAAATATTTGTTGCAGAATTTAAAAGGAAAACCGTGGGCTGCACGTAAGAGATAACAGCAAGGAGGTGAATAATCATTCATCAGTTATCTATAACACGCTCCCCCCCCCCCCCCCTCCACGCCATGGTTTTCGTTTAAAATTTTACAAGTGTTTTCATCGCTTTTACAAATTCACAGGCACAATTTTGAACATTAAATCTATGAGGTTACGAATCTACCTGGGGTTAGGAGAAGTTACTTTATAGTTTTTAGTTCGTTTTAAAGACGCGTTATATTAAAAAACTATCTATTTAAATAGTTATTTCCTATCTCTGTTATAGAGATATTGTTAGATGAATCCATTTTCATATAGTCAGTTTATGCTAATATTGGTATAACAATAGTCTTTCAAATGGACGCACCTACGACAACTTTTGTATCTCTAACGCACAGCAGTAATACTGCTGGGGAAAGGAGACCTACGGTTAAATGTGGAAGACGAACAACGTGTCATTCTCGGTGAATATTAATATTATTGAGAGGGGAAGGCCAGGGTGAAGGCAGACAAATATTGCTCGTCCAACCGCGACTCTACCTTCCAGTTTCCAGGCACGTGCTTTTCCATTGCACGACCATGTCCCATACATAACAGTCTTCCATCTGCGTGACAGCTGAGTTAAGCTATATCTGTGACCTTCTGGTCATTATGGCGACTTTTCGCTACGCTATAAACAAGTCAGATTATCCCTTGTAATACACTTTCTAAGTGAAAAAATGTAGCAACATGCTGGCAATCTAAATATTTGTCTTAAGGTATAACTTTTTTCTACATAAATGGTTTCATTCTCAACTATATTCAATCTCTCTCTCTCTCCCTCTCTCTCTCTGAAATCACACAGTGTTGGTGGGACCGTTTCCTACAAAGTCACAGTCCGTTTGTGCACTTAATGACTAATAGAAAAGTGTATAAGATAATGAATGTGTAAGCGACACATGCTGCGACTGGCGCTAATAGTGTACTTCGCACCTAGGAAATTTCCTCAAACTTCACGTACTGGAATCCTGGAATTGAAGATGGTCGCTTGACTAAAGCAGATTGTCTAGAATACTTTCAATGATGTAAATGTGCTCTCTGTATTCGGTGCCGAGGACGGCTTTTGTTATGGCTGTACCGCTCGCCAAATTTTGATGCCTGTGCTTAGAGACGGCGTTCCGGCCGATGTGATTTACTTACCATTCGTCATTTCGAAAACTATTTGGTGAAAATATTTGATTTTTTCTCATCTTACAGTCTGATGTCTTCACTCATTAATGAAATGAATTTATTTTTCCTGTCCCCCATAATTACAGCGCTGCATCGAATTAAGTAAAGCATTGCACGAAATTTAAAGAGTCTGCAGAGATAAAAATGCATTGCGTAAACTTTGTGTATGGTCGATTTTCGGTCAAACGTCACAGGGAATGAAATGTGGATAAGATACCGAAATTTTATTTAAAACTGAGAATAGAACTACAGCTCATTTCTTTCTCCAGTTACTGGGTTCCATACGCGATGGATGGTCGCGCTCGTCGGACCGAACCACGTCTTAGCACATAGCGGATCATGTGGTAATAAATATCGTCATATCTCACTCGTACAAGATTTAAGATATCGAAAGGAAGATTTCTGAAAATATTGAGACACATGTGTTGTGTGATAAATATTCGACACTTTTTATATTCAGCGGAATATGTAAGTATCTCGTCTTTTACAGTGAGAGCTGTGCAGCTAAGGCGCATACACACGTCCATAGCACTGTAGGAAAATCCAATCGACGTTCGTATACACATCCACGGCACCACGGAGATGGCGTAGGAGGACGTGTATACACGTCTACAGCAGCGAAACGCTTATCATTCTGGTGGTTCATAATTATATTCTTTTCATACGCTGCTCGCCAAGAAAGAATAGCACACACGAGACGTGGTCACATGTGAAGGTAAGTTTGTATATTTGTTCACCATAATCAGTCGTTAAATAATTCCCGTAGCAATTATCAGTGACAGGTAGAACGACCATCAGAGCACATTAGTACTGTTCGTATTCAGTGTTGTTGCGGGCCTGGTAATAGCGTCAGATGTTGAGTGACGACTGTGAAAGGCGCCGAGATGACACGTATTCATGTGACACAGCATCATTAGCATCTACAGAGTCTAAAAGGAGCTTCATTGTGGTCTGCATTTGGCTGGCTGGTCGAATCTCGCAACATCCAATTTGATAGGGCACTTGGAGGTGACAATGGCTCGATGTTGGACTTCATTGGATCGTGAGGGGAGGGATATTAGTCGTCAAGTTCTATTAGATTAGTCCCATCACGAGAACGGAGGCTCACTGCAGTGTACGCCAGGCACAGACACCTTCACATATAAGTCTGCCATCCGGGAAGAGGTAATGGACTTTCTGTAATGTTCTGTGTCATTATATACTGTTCGTTGGAAACCAGCAACTACTGCGCTAGAGAAGTACTGTCCTGGATGTAGTTGCCGCTGTGTATGGAGTTTTGCCGTGACTGAGACGCATGTACCGCTCATGAATGGCGTCGCATAGTGTCCCGCGGTATCTAATATCGCTGTACTGTTGTACCCCAGATAATCATCGTCAGTGAATATGGCGGGGAGAGGTCCCATGATTTGGAGAAACACAGAACCGTAATAGTGTGGGGAGCTATCGCGTATGAGTTCAGGTCACAGCTGGTAGTGACTGAGGGCACTCTGATTGCGCAACCGTACAGCACATACAGCCTACGTCCTCACTTGTTACCCCTCATGTGAGAATATCGTGGCGTCATTTTTCAAAAGGACAAAGCTCGCCCACACATGCCAGATGTCTCTGTGAACTGTCGGTGTGATATTGAGGTACTCTGGTGGGCAGCAGGATCTCCTGATGGGTCCGCCATAGAACATGTGTGGGACCTGATCGGTTGCATCCCAAAGCTTGTATCCAGCATATCAAGGGACCATTTGTAACAGTCGTTGGCTTGTCTCATGTGATGATACGACTGTTTTATGATATCTTTCACTGTCGAATGAGGAGAGAGGAAGAGCAATGTCATACTGGTGAGTTAGTTCACATAACTAAGTTCTTTGTAAATTTCACATAAGTTCGCAGTCACTGAAATTACACCACTATTGTTCTCAGCGCATGAAGTTTCGTTTTATTTCTCCTCCTCGTCTTCTGAAAGCTTCACTTTCTTTGTCAAGGAGTGTGCATTGAAGCCATGCAGTGGTCTAACAGAAAAAGTTATGGAGAGTACTATGGGTAGTGCTAGCACATTGTTTATTGGTGTCAATGTTCTTATTTAAAGGTGATAGACTGTTGACAGCAAAATTCATTAAGGGAATACAGTAACCCTGAGGCTGAATAAAATTACTTGCACCTTTGCCTGTGCCAAAAGGCGTTTCGGGTCTTCTCTCATCTTCTGTTGACGTAATAGATTGATACGTTCACCAAAATTACGTTTTTTCCTTCCGCATTTCAACTTTCCAGCTTTCCTGTACTAACCACTCATGTAGTTGCCATCAAATGAACATTTCGGGAAACAAGGTCTCAAGCTGAATTGTTGTGTTGCTGGAACGTTCAAATTGTAGTCGAAAAAGACGTTTCGAATATACACTACTGGTCAAATGTTTTCGATCACCTACAATAATGGTCTCTAATAAAATTTGGTTTACAGGAATTCCGCAACCTAACGTCGTGGGATAAGATAATAAACTGCTACAGTTGTAAAGTGTTTTAGTGGTTCAATCACGACCGATTTATGGCGATTATAAGCCCACCTTCAGGTGAACAAGAACCATGGTAAGTCTGGCCGCCACACTCTGGACAGGAGGCTGCGGGCAGGTGAGAGCCGCACTTGCAGCCGAGATACGTAACCTTTTTCGTCTACTTCGAGGAGTAGAGTCAATGTGTGACGCCAATCTGTGAAGCATGATAGAGGGTCTGTTATGGTGCTGAACTAATTTTTGGGTGGTAAAATCGGTGACCTAGTGAGAATTAATGGAACATTAAAGATGGAAGGATATCATAGAATACTGATCAATAACGGAATTCCATCTGGCAAGAGCCTTACTGGTCTTGGATTTGTTCTGAAGCAGGACAATGATCTCAAACAGGCTTTTATATTGTGCAGAAGTTATGTCAGTAGAAAAGAGTAATGTAACCGAATAATAGAATTTTGCCAAGTAATCCTCCTGACTTTAATCCCGTGGAACTCTTATGGGATTAACTTGACAGTAAGGTCAGAAAACTGAGGTCACCTAATGTTTAACACCTGGGGACAAAATTAAAGATGTGTTGGACTGCAACATCTCCCATTTCAAGATGCTAAAATCTAAACTATGTTGTACTGTACTTAAATGATGGAGAGAGAAAATTTCTTTTTTGTTGCTCTATTTCCTTTCCACATTGAAATAAATCATACACTTCATATCATGGGCGACCGAAAACTTTTACCGTTAGTTTATAATTGCATTACGCCAACTGGAAATGGGCAAAACTCGAAATGCAACACGGCATAAATATAACCTAGTAAGAAAGGACTGTTTTATTAATTTCTTCATGCAGTTTAATAACGGAGACAGACACCTCCTCCCATCCCCTTTCCGGTGCGTCATTTCGCGAGAGGAAACCCTTGGCTTTTCAACAAAAGAATGTGAAGGAGCTGGGAATATATATGACAGTCACAGTGGGAGGGGATCTTTGTAGGGATACAGTCGTGTTTAACGTGTGTAGCCATGTCCCACTTTTAGACAGAGGTGAAATCCATACACTAAATTTATGCATGCTATGGAAGAATATTTGACTGATACTGAATACAGATGATAGGCTGCATATTCTGGATGAAATAACTCAAAAGCCCTGCCAATAGGCTTATAATTAACATTATAATACCGATGAATTGTCAGGGACGTAGCGAAAATTGGTATAATATTGTCGTTGGTTTCTTTAGCTCACCTACTCGCTATGTATTGATGTAATATAAAATGACTGGATTCTTGGGCTTGTACTTTTGTAGTACTCCCAGCACCTTAGATTATCCTCCTGCTCATTACTGCCTTGCAAAACGCTAAACATGCACTTATGAGTAAAACCATTACTATCATTGCCCACTTCGAGGTTGAATGTCTACTGGTGTTCCGGGCATGTAACGCTTTAAGGAAAGAATGTAAGCGGAAGACGGCCGGGTGGGCAGTCATTTAGCGAAGATACAGGCAGAAAATGCGGAAATGTACTGATATTAACGATTCTGGCAAAGGGTACATTGTTGTGGCCCTGCGGCTGGAAACGAGAACCTCTGAAACGGCGAAGCTGCTATCATGAGCACCTATAGGAAGTGGTTGAAGGATGGTGGAACAACGCGTAGACCCTAGCGTACTGGACGTCCACGTCTTATCACAAAATGTACAGGTCCGAGGATCTCCCACTGTGTGATTCAGGATAGTCAGCGATCTGTGGCAGATCTGACGACAGAGTACAATGCTAGCGCAGATACAAGTGTTTTGGAGCATACTATTCTAATATCATTGTTGAACGTGGAGCTCCTCGTGACGTGTTCCTGGCATCATCAGTTATGACTGCAGTGGGCACAGCATCACTGAGTTTACAGCATGGATTAATAGAAACGTGTCGCCTGTCCAATGAATCGCATTTCTTGTTACACCAGGTCGATGAATGGGTCCTCACACACCGTCGTCCAGGCGAATGGCTGCTAAACAGGTGTACCGCGTTGAAGATGCTGGCCGGTGAGACCAGAATTATGCTGTGGTGTTCACTGAGTTGGGCTTCTGTCGGACTTAGTACTCGAGAACTGCAGAACAGCGGTAAGCTACGTCAACATTGTTGCAGACCACCTGCATCCCTTTATGAATCTCCCGTAATGACGATGACATCTTCCAGCAG
Organism: Schistocerca piceifrons; assembly: GCF_021461385.2. Taxonomy (NCBI): domain Eukaryota; kingdom Metazoa; phylum Arthropoda; class Insecta; order Orthoptera; family Acrididae; genus Schistocerca; species Schistocerca piceifrons. The sequence continues at coordinate 652,275,345 of NC_060140.1, read as the reverse complement.
GATAAATTAACGCGAGACGAGGCCAGAATGACGCTGCAGTGATAAGAGGAGCATGATGGTGAAATCAAATTGATGTCTTAGCCAGCAAATGCCCTTTATCTGTATCCAGTGGGACACATACAGGACGCCAGCTGCGTACCCACAACCACCGGCCCGGAAGTTGCGGGAATTTAGTGACCTTTGAGTAGCAATCTGGTGCTACATACTTCTGGACTTGTAGAATTCATGCCAAGCAGAACCGCTACTGTGCTGTGATTGAAGAGTTGGACCAACACGCTATTGAACAGGTGGCAATAATATTTTGGCTCACTGATGTACTCATCTACCAAAACAGAGAATTGTGTTTCCACTTGAAAATTTGGAAGAAGACCTACTTTATATCTTTTCGTTTACACAAATAAGTAAAATTATTTATCTTAATTGTAATAACAATAGGGTACACTTCAGTTTCGAAAAATCAAATATGATACTAGTTTAAAACTTTTCTCGTCCTGCATATAGATCCCACTAACCTCAATTGCAAGATATTGCCGTCACTTTACAATATTACGTATATGATACCTGCGAGTTGGAGAAGAAATCATTACATCATTGGCTTTTTCTCGTATTGTAATAAAGACAAACAAAACTGTCATGGTAAGTTACAGTGTACTACGAACAATTGTTCCTCCTCTTGCATCGAATATTACGACCGACCCAGCAGCACGACTCTTTCTAACATTTTAACGGATATATCAAACTGGGAAGGAAGACAAATTGTGGTACAACTTGTTTGAAAGCAGGGATAGCTACAGACGACGCATCATGAGGCATTAGCGAATGGTTAATTTTGTAATGGCGGGATGTGTGTCATGTTAAACTTGTAAAGGGGTACCAAATGTGGACTACAATAATTGTATTCAAACGGATGTATCTTATTGCGGGCCATACTATATCGAATCCTTTTATTTTTTTTCAAACTGCAGTACTGGGGTAAAAATGACAATTGGACAGATGAATAAATAACAAAAGAAAAGTATCAAATCAGTTTATGTCTTTCGGTCGAGCGTGCGCTCTACATATGTGGAAATTTGCAAAAAAAACACATTTTTAAGAGAGTTTTTAAATTTTTCTTCTTTCCACCATCTAAGTGAAATAGCTCACACTGTTACGTATTAGAACAGTGGAAAGTACTGGTAAAATATTGTTAGAATTCGTCTCGCAATGTCTCCAAAGTTAATGAAAACACAAAAAAATTAATAGAAAGGTAGGCCACAGTTAAAGGATCAAACTATTAATAACTTACATGTTATTTTCTAATTTATATCATTTGAGTATATAAATTATTTTAGAACCTCAATTCTATTGTTAATCAGTAATTCTTTTTATTTTAAATATTGAAAGAAACTATTATTTTTTGAAAAAGAATAGTCCGGACAAATATCGTAGCAACTGTCCGTTCTACCGCCTGTTCTCTGCTGAATGTACCTGAAAATCTCATACGTGATCCTCATTTTCTTCCTTGTATGTATGATTAGTGGTACGCCTGCTGATATTGTTCCAGTTGGATTCTCCTGAAATAGACCTGCTCTCTGTGATGTACTAAAATGATTCCTTTCTGCACGAGAGCACTTTCCAGACTTCCGCCTCTAACAAGCCCTGTAACAGAAGTTTAACATATTTTGTTACTCCTTTCGAAATGTTACATTTTACTTTATTTACGCAGCAGCCTTTTTCTGAAATTCCAAAAAATACTCCGAAAATTAAGATTTTTTTACAGAAAACAAAAATGTTCCCAAGGTACAACACAATAATGTACACTCCTGGAAATTGAAATAAGAACACCGTGAATTCATTCTCCCAGGAAGGGGAAACTTTATTGACACATTCCTGGGGTCAGATACATCACATGATCACACTGACAGAACCACAGGCACCTAGACACAGGCAACAGAGCATGCACAATGTCGGCACTAGTACAGTGTATATCCACCTTTTGCAGCAATGCAGGCTGCTATTCTCCCATGGAGACGATCGTAGAGATGCTGGATGTAGTCCTGTGGAACGGCTTGCCATGCCATTTCCACCTGGCGCCTCAGTTGGACCAGCGTTCGTGCTGGACGTGCAGACCGCGTGAGACGACGCTTCATCCAGTCCCAAACATGCTCAATGGGGGACAGATCCGGAGATCTTGCTGGCCAGGGTAGTTGACTTACACCTTCTAGAGCACGCTCGGTGGCACGGGATACATGCGGACGTGCATTGTCCTGTTGGAACAGCAAGTTCCCTTGCCGCTCTAGGAATGGTAGAACGATGGGTTCGATGACGGTTTCGATGTACCGTGCACTATTCAGTGTCCCCTCGACGATCACCAGTGGTGTACGGCCAGTGTAGGAGATCGCTCCCCACACCATGATGCCGGGTGTTGGCCCTGTGTGCCTCGGTCGTATGCAGTCCTGGTTGTGGCGCTCACCTGCACGGCGCCAAACACGCATACGACCATCATTGGCACCAAGGCAGAAGCGACTCTCATCGCTGAAGACGACACGTCTCCATTCGTCCCTCCATTCACGCCTGTCGCGACACCACTGGAGGCGGGCTGCACGATGTTGGGGCGTGAGCGGAAGACGGCCTAACGGTGTGCGGGACCGTAGCCCAGCTTCATGGAGACGGTTGCGAATGGTCCTCGCCGATACCCCAGGAGCAACAGTGTCCCTAATTTGCTGGGAAGTGGCGGTGCGGTCCGCTACGGCACTGCGTAGGATCCTACGGTCTTGGCGTGCATCCGTGCGTCGCTGCGGTCCGGTCCCAGGTCGACGGGCACGTGCACCTTCCGCCGACTGGCGACAACATCGATGTACTGTGGAGACCTCACGCCCCACGTGTTGAGCAATTCGGCGGTACGTCCACCCGGCCTCCCGCATGCCCACTATATGCCCTCGCTCAAAGTCCGTCAACTGCACATACGGTTCACGTCCACGCTGTCGCGGCATGCTACCAGTGTTAAAGACTGCGATGGAGCTCCGTATGCCACGGCAAACTGGCTGACACTGACGGCGGCGGTGCACAAATGCTGCGCAGCTAGCGCCATTCGACACCCAACACCGCGGTTCCTGGTGTGTCCGCTGTGCCGTGCGTGTGATCATTGCTTGTACAGCCCTCTCGCAGTGTCCGGAGCAAGTATGGTGGGTCTGACACACCGGTGTCAATGTGTTCTTTTTTCCATTTCCAGGAGTGTACATAGCACCAAATATTCTACTCAAATTTAAATATGTTGCAGTAGAATTGTCCGGTCGATACCGTACTTAATCGTCCAAATGTTATATTATTGATCAGCTCAACAGTAATAATCAGTAAGCGAAATAAAATTAACAAGGATTAGGCCATTATCAAATCCAGTTTCAAGTAAAAATATTTTTAGATGGAAGCTTTTGGCAAGAGAAGCAAATTGTCATTTTCGAGACAGGGAAAACTGTTAATACATTAAAGAAATTCGGTTCATTTTCAAATATAACATGTTCCATAGCAGAACACCTTGCTTCCGTTTCAAGGTACAAGATGGTGCACGAGTGACAGATAGTTCTAAACCACCCATACGTTATATAGTAGTTTTAAAATTGTACAGAATTTTGCACATCGTTAAATTCTGTAAATGAAGAATTAACAATTTCTACTAAACAGTTTTAATATATTATACAGCACTTAAATAAGATAGAATACGTAATGTTTACGAACGCTGCACAAAAAATAACCTCATATATATCACAAAAATAAAAACAGTAGAAAATACTGGAAATTTCTTATGGTGATTTCTCGTGCGCATTCATTCAAGTGATTATGAATTTAGTGAATAGTTGAAACAGCGCCAGGGATCTTCAGGGGTGCCTATTAGCGTTATCCTCCAGTTACAACACTTTCCTCTACATTACTATAGCACATTTTGGATGTTTAGGTGGAAGTGAAGACAGAAATATTATAGGATGCAAAACTTCCGCAGTATCAGAGGCAACAGGGGTATTTCAAAAAAATCTGTGTGGAATGTGTGGGGGCTAAAAGTTGATCCAGAATGTAAATAAATGTAATGTAATGCGCGTAAATAGGCTAAGTGACACCTGATAGATAACTGTACGCTGTCGATCACAACTCACTGGAAACAGTAAAAATCATAAAATACTTAGAAGAAACCGTTGAAAGCGACCTGAAATGGAACGATTACATGAAACAGTTTTGAGGTGAAGGAAACACCAGGCTAAGATTTATTTGCAGATTCTAACGAAAAACTGAGCTTACAAAACTCACGTTCGACCGACTTTCGAGTTTTCTTCATCAGTCTGGGATCATTACCAAGTACGACTGACGTCAGAGCTAGAGAAGATTCAGCGGTGAGCAGCACGTTTCGTCACGGGATCGCTTAGGAAGTGCGAGACCCTCAAGGACCTCCAGTTGCAGCCACCACAATAAAGGCATTGTGCATCAAGGAGAAGGTTGTTGTTGAAATTATGAGAGCTTGTGTTCGAAGAAGATAACGGGAAAATATTACTCCCTCCCACATACACATCATGAAATGGCCAGGACGAAAAAGGAAGATAAAAAAAAAAGCAGAGAAATTAGAGCCCATACAAAAGTTTACCTATAGTCGTAATTCCCAAGCACCAGTCGCAAGTGGAACGGAGAAGGATGTAGATGACGGTGCTACCACAGATCCCCCCAAACTTCGTCCATAGCCGAATGGCTGCCGGTACGGTAATCCAGCGTGTTTGGTTACAGCACAGGCTGCCCTCTGAAAAAAAAAGATAGAAGAAAACAAGGAAGTTCTCAATAAATAATTTGAAAAATTCGTACTACATCTACACAAAAAGCTAAAGAAAAACTGACGAAAAAACAGTTCCAAACCAAGACGACTCTTCCTATTTATAGAGGTCTCGTATGACATCTACTTAGGCCTTGTGAGGACATATAGGGAGCTACTTGTATAAAGAGGCAGCGGCATCATCAGAACTCATCTACTAGCAAAAACGGTTGGAGGGATTGGTGACATGTTGATCACTCCTCGTACTACCTTGTAGGCAGCAGTTGACAATCAGGAACATGCCTGAGGCCTAAAACGTGGCAGGTACTTCCATTTTACCAGAGGTACCCACTCAAGGTGACATGTGGAGTGTACATTATAGCTGTTACAAGAATGACGCAGTGCATTTCAATGAACCTTCCTTCTGAAATTACACGAACCACTTTTAGAATGAGGGGAGTAACGTACTACTTTGTCGCCCCGAAATGACGCTTAGATTAGAAAATATTGGTCTCAAACAGAGCGATTCTGACAATTATTCTTCTTGTGTAGAATAGGGTGTGGTGTCACCGCCAGACACCACACTTGCTAGGTGGTAGCCTTTAAATCGGCCGCGGTCCGGTAGTGTACGTCGGACCAGCGTGTCGTTACTATCAGTGATTGCAGACCGAGCGCCGCCACACGGCAGGTCTAGAGAGACGTCCTAGTACTCGCCCCAGTTGTACAACCGACATTGCTAGCGATGGTTCACTGACAAATTACGCTCTCATTTGCCGAGACGATAATTAGCATAGCCTTCAGCTACGTCATTTGCTACGACCTATCAAGGCGCCATTATCCTTTGCTATTTATCTTGTGATGCATGTACCGTCAGACCGATGTTTACCAATTATGGATTAAAGTTAAGTATTCCAGAAACTACGTACTTTTTTTACTAGACTCAACTCCTTTAACTGTTCCAGGCCTCACGCCAGCCTGCGTGAGCTTAAACGCGTGCCTTTCGGCTATCTCATAGTGGCTTGGCTGTCTTGCCAAGTCACAACATAGGGAAGGGGTCTAATGGTGCGGTTACACAACTGTATGTAACCTCCACAACAATCAGTACAGTGATGTGTTTGTTTACTTATTATTAACACTAAATCGATAGCAGGGTTTTGTACTGTTTTCAGGTGGTGGAATTACTACTCAGTCACTTCAGTTAAGGAATTAAGAATGTCATCCGTAATGTTACGTACATATAGGAGGTGATGCGGTACAACTAAGCGCCACTACGCAACAGGTAGGTACACCAATCAATTGAGGTAGTAACTGATTGCAATAGGACACGTACTGGCGTTTATATGCTAATGCCTGTTACAGATGTTCCCGCGAAAAGAAAATGCAGAAGAATGGTTTAAATGGCTCTGAGCACTACGGAACTTAACATCTGAGGTCATCAGTCCCCTAGAACTTGAAACTACTTAAACCTGACTAACCTAAGGACATCACACTCATCCATGCACGAGGCAGGATTCGAACCTGCGACCGCAGATTGAAGCGCCTAGAACCGCTCTGCCACGACGGCCGGCAAATGAAGAAGACTTTCATGGAAGTGGAATCGGGATATTATAAGTAAAACAGTCGTATACGGTATGCCTATAGGAAATGTTGACTCTTCGTGCACGTCGATTAATTATATTTTCAGAAAGACAGATGCAAGGTGAAAGCCTTAAACACGAAGTAGAAACGAAGAGATTTATTAAGTGATAAACAAACCGTATATACGCAGTTCGGGTATATTGAATTGTATAAAAAGTCTGAAGACAGTAAGAAGAACAATGCAAGTCAGATACGCAAGAGACAGATGTGTACCTGAAGGTTATATATTGCAGCCAGTCGTTAATCAACATTAAAAGACGATCACATTTCCAGAAAGGTGTCATCACAGGTAGAGCTCTCAGATTGCAAACATTGGCGTAGAATTGAGAAAGAAGTTTCACAAGTGCTAGTCCACTGCACAGAAACATACGGAAGGAAAACGTGGAGCAAGGGAACTATGCTGACAAGGAAAGTTGAGAGATATTCAGTTTTAAATGCACTGATATTCCATCTATTAAGGAGGCACTAAACAAATAATTAGGGAAGCAAAGAGCTAACAAGTGAAGAGACTCTGTGTCATAAAGTGTGAAAAGCGATGGGATAAGAGTACCGATTATGTCCAGTACAAAGAATAAGAAGAAAGGAAAAGAACATGAAGATCTGGGTCCTTGCATTCGAAGTGTTGCAGTATTTTAAAAATGACAACATCCTTCACCTGGAGTGTTATCTGGATTTTGCCACTATTACTTAAGAATTTTTTTACAGTAGAAATACTGCTCGTCAATAAGGAAATACTTTTCAAACACTAAAGCAGACAATGTCTTTACTAAACAAAAAAATTACGTTTGTCTTGAGATCCATAGTGGTGCGACGGTCACATTAGCTTTCTGCGGAAAATAACAACTGTACAACGTGAATATATTTTTGGCTCTATGTATAAGCCATAGTCTAGGTATAATGGTCATCTGCAAACAATGAAACAACCGACATCACACAGTCGAATCAACAAATACTTAAACTGTGTAATCGTATAGAAACATAGGGGAGATTATTTGCGGCTCACTGTAGTTAAATAGGTGTCTGTGTAGCTAAAAATCGCACCCCTGTGTTCAAACAGAGTAATATAGCATCGGGAGGTAGGGAAAATTTAACTGTAGTGTAAGGAGAAACACGAGTTTTGCGATCAGTCTACTCTGGATTTAAGTAGCAGTATGTAAAGTGTATAGAACGTGCAAACGAGGTTATTTTTCTTTACTGCCTGATACAAAACACGTGGCAACAAATGAAATAGGAGGTTGTTTTGCTAAGACGAAGAGCTCGTCTAAGGTGACCGTGTTGGGATCTCGGTTTAGCACTTCTAATTCAGGATACCCATTATCTTTATTAAACACCGCAGGAAAATTTTGGATTGATAGTTCGAAGGTCATGGCTGGTTTCCTAAGTCATCCTTTTGCAATCTGAATTACGAATCTGCCTATAAAGGTCTTGTCGTCGAAAAGTCGTTGATTATTTCCCCTTGAAATACGTTGTCACCGCAAAAAGAAAATGCACTTCTCTTTTGTTGTCATGGGCTTTGGTATATGCATGTGCTCCCAGGAGACATGCTTTTGCTTCGCTATTCTAACTGGAGAAAACATCTTTGAGAGTCGTGCTTAACTCCTTTCAACTTGTGCGATAGTGTGCCATTTCGAAGAGAATTATACAGTTCTGGGAAGTACTTACCTGTGTGAGATGAGCCGTACCTCAGGCGTATAGCTCCTTACAGTCTCACCTGTTGGGAACCTTATCTCGCGAACAGCAATCCACGATGTTTCTCTGTAATGTCTGCAGGCTGCGGTAGCACGTCTTGTAATGTCTTCAGAATGCGGGAGATAAGCGAAGTTACCGTGACAGAGAGAGAGAGAGAGATAGAAAGTGTGTGTGTGGGAGGGGGGGGGGGGGGGAAAGCGCCTGTAGTGGTTTCCCGTGTGTTTGTGTATGAGTATGTGTGTGTGTGTGTGTGTGTGTGACAGGGAGAGAGAGATCCCCGGCACGTGCGGGAATTGGGGGTGGGTGGCCTGTGTCCCCAGGGCGTGCCCCGGCTTACTGGCTTAGCCTCGCCGCTCACGAGATCAGGCGAGTCAGAAGCAGCGTTCGCCGTTGGCCATACCCGTGGAATTCTTCTCTCACGTGCGTCTTCCTCTCTCTGTCTGAACGTAGCACAGACAAGAACACACAGACGAGCTTAGTCACTCACGCACACTGTCACCGAACACATAGGGTGATTCAGCTGCAGTTACCGCTCGGTTTTATGCAATCCGCACGCCTTCAGACACTAATTTCAAGATTTGCGTATCCTCTCACTCACTACGCGCAAACTGTAAGTCCTACAGAAAAATAAGCGGGACCTCTCCCTGGGAAATAATATGTAATTAAATTATGTACCAAGTTCCGTTTTCGCTAGAGGTCGTAGTTTTCGAGCTTTTCAAGAAAAACGTATAAACGTAACCTTCAAATGCGTTTTTCTTGAATAATTCGAAGACAATGGTCCCCAGAGAAGACGTATCCCAATGCAAAATTTAAGCACATAAAATTTCGTACAAAAAGCTTCTGTTCATTTTTTTCTGTATGACTAATACTTTGCTCGTATCGGGAGAGAGTGAATACGAAAATCTTGCACGGCTAGGCGCGGCTGAATCACCCTATTTATAGCTAATGGCACTGGCTTAGTAACTGATAAAGAGTAAAAAGAACTAGTCAAACTAATAAGCAACAGTAATAAATCCAACCACTTAATCCCTTCGTTAAATCTCTAAGGCATACATATATTCCATCAATTTTTAACTCAACATTGTCCCGTGACTACTTTTCGTTCAAAGGGTTCAAATGGCTCTGAGCACTATCGGACTCAACTTCTGAGGTCATCAGTCCCCTAGAACATAGAACTACTTAAACCTAACTAACATAAGGACATCACACACACCCATGCCCGAGGCAGGATTCGAACCTGCGACCGTTGCGCCACTTTTCGTGCTGTGAGTGATAGTGGAATATTGAATTTACCCAACATAAAAACCCTCTTCGACTTTCCAGGGTAGTTGCAGTGGCGTTCAACTTCAGCTTGCTTTTCAGGTCACGTTCTGGTCACGTCAGGATAGTTCGTTACTTCCATGAGTAAATACCGATTGAGTAACGCAAGAGCCCCTTAAACAGCAGACTGGTCTCGTTTAAAAAGGAGGCCAGACACTGCCAGCCACTGATTCTGTTGAGCGTCGGCCTACTAGTTACGCACTACGCAAAACCGATACCTGTGGAAAGAGTTATGATACTAAGGTTCCTTCCTGTGAGAAATCAAGATTAATAGTGCGACGCTCGATCCGTTTCGGATCAGGTGCGATCGCTAGAACAATTGAAAATAATGTTAATATCTTTAAAGAGTTCTTCTGCACAAAGAAAACATATCTTACACATAATTTAACGATTCTATTTATTCCAAATTGTTGTGCATGATGACCTATGGCCCAAATTTGTGAGTTGTTATCTATTGATTCCGACTAACATGCCAAAGATGGTGATAACAGGCTAGTCGCAGGGCGTGTATTCTTCTTGTAAGTGGAACATTGAAATGATCACAAAAGATTGAACCTTAAACCAAAAGTAAGCTATACTGTTAGGAAAGTATTGCCTACGTTGTTGAACGCGAATTTTTACATGACAACGCTATTAACTTATGAACTTACAGAAAACGTCTCATTTGAAAACGGTGTCAACAAAAAGGAGTACAGCTGTAGCAGATATTTATTGTCAATGACCTCTTACAGCTTTTATGCGATACGTTTTTCAACTGTTCGCTTAATATCAATATAAATTATAATGAGAGAGTTTCACTTGTCCCTGGTTTGTACCACTTATTTCATAATTATCTTACTTCAGTATCCTGTTATAGGTATACAAAGCCTGTACACATAACAAAAAAGTGGTACGTACCAATCAACCTGTCGAAACCATACTGTCTTGACTTTCTACAACCTTCTTATACATTATTAAAAACGAATCTACTCCACCAAAATGAGACACAAGGCATCTAAATCGAGAAAAAATTTAATATGAATTTTTACAGACCTACACCAATTAGGCGTTATGTAGAAGTAGTTGTTTTTGTCATTATCAGTCTAGACACTAGTTTGATAAATCTCTCCACACCATGCGATTGCCTTTCAACTCTATATCACTACTAAAACGTCAGGTCTTGGTCTCCCACTATAATTTTAGCCAATCGCTCTCCTCCACTACCAAATTATTATTACTGCGCAGATATGAATATGACATATCAACCTAAACATCTTTTTAGCGTAGTTATGCCACAAAGCTCTTTCGATTCTACAACTGCATCTATAAACTGCAAGCCACGTTACAGTGAAAGCGGAAGGAAACACAACACAGCCATTTCTCCACTTCTCTTTTTCTCGTCATGGTGAATGGTGAAACGTACGAAAGAGAATGTTTCTCGAGACCTTCTGGACCGTATTCTCTAGGAATTTCAGCCGGAAACCTCTCTTGCAGCATCTCTCACTGGTGATTTTGACAATCTCCATAATCCCCTTTACTAAACAAACCTGTGACCCCATTCTTCGATAGCTTTATTCTGTCTCCTCTATTAATACAACATGGTACATATTCCAGATCAATGAGCTGTTATCAATAATCAGTCCATAAGTAGATTGTAAGACACATCTTCCGCGGGCTGATTATATTTCTTAGGATTCCTCTAATGACCGTCAGTCAAACTGTGATTCCCACAAGTACTTTTATTTGGTTGATGTCATACATGCTCGTTGCTGAGGATTACTCGAGATATTTCATCTTTTATATAATATATATAATACAGCAACCGATCTCTAATGTATATCGTCGCGTATTTTTGCGCAATAACTTATATTCAACAGCTGAAAGTGTCTGCACCAATAATCAATCCTCTACAAGTATCCCTACGAGGACGTGCTAAAAGGTAACACCTCCGAATTTTTTATGTGAAAACTTATAAAGGTTTCTAAATAAAAGAAACATTATTGACTTCAACATCTTTATTATTCATGTACACATATTTCCAGCCCACTGCCGCTAGAGGGCTCCGAATTGCAGCGTATATCATGAAGGTGAGTAACGTAACTATGTGAGTGTGTGGGAAACATCGTGCTTAATCGAATTTCGACTTCGAAGAGCTCGTCCACACATGGAGCACCTTATCCTTCAGCATGACAACGCAGGGCCACATCCGAGCACTGTGCCATCTCCAGCAATCCGACACCTTCGATTCACTGTCATCGATCATCGCCCACTGTCCCAACTTGGCCACAATCGACTTTCTTCTCTTTCCAGAACTTAAGCAACACCTTCGAGAACTTCCCTCCGATAGTGATGCAGCGGTGCCGGGAGAAGTGAGATGGTCGCTCACCCAAAAACGTTGGACTTTCAACAGTGTCGGTATCAACAAAGTGGTCTCTCGTTGTGAGAAGTGTGTTCGTCGTCAAGGAGATAATACTGAGAAAGAAGGTACTCGTAGACATAAAAAATAAATCTGTGGAACGTTATTAATTTTTATTTTATTTAAAAAATTGTGCGAGTTTTCACATAAACTATTCAGTGGTGTTGCTTTTCAGCACGCACCTATAGTTCGCGACAGAGAACAGCCCCATGGAGTTACCGACTACATCATTTATATACGAGTATAACGTAAGAAGTAATGGGGTCGAACGCTTTGCTAGATTAGACCCGACTTTCGTTTATCACAGTCGTAGTCGTCCCGTTAGGAACGAGTGGTTTAGTTCCATCACTTCTGGATACATTTTCATCCGACCACAGTAAATTCGACATTTTTTCTAAGAAACAGTGCGGAATTTCGTCAACTTCCCTGGTCAAGTTACGAAATACGGCATCTACCTGGGTGCCACTATTTTCAGGGCTCTGTATGTCATGGACGACCAGGACGAGCAGATTTTCACAAGGTCTCTGTAAAATCCCTTTGCATTTCGGCATCGAAAAATTTTGTTCTCCAACAACGTTGCAATTCGTTAGCATAAAGCGAGGTCCACATATTTATATAGATAGATGACTGTGATTTATGCTTAAAAACATGTGCAGCGGTCCATCGACTGTTCTTGGAAGCCCAAATGACCGGTTTTTATTTTAACTTCCTATGGCTTGTCAGCCCTTTTGCTCTAGCTACGTTTAACAAATAACTGTTTGAAGAGGAGCATGTTGTCTCCCAAAATTTTTCTAGAGTTTTAAGCTTCACTTGCGCTACGTGAAGCAGCCTCAAGCTAGTGTTTGGTGAGTCAAGTCTCACGTTGTATAAATATGGTCCCCACCACTAAACGTGATGCGCGAGGCTGTTGTTTCGCAGTGTGCCACAAAAGAAGTAGGTTTTTGGGGACGAAAGGAAGTGTCTCGATCCACTTGTTTCGTATATCGCAATCTTCGTTCGTTCTGCGCGAGACAGTGATGCGCCTCATCCGTTTTACAAAAGCTATTCACTTCTGGGGAATCCCAAAGGAGAAACTCATCACAATTGTTCGAAAAGGAAGAGTGTGTGGATAAATATGAACTCAAGAGTGAAAACTCTGTGCAGGTCATACAAAACCGACAGTTCGAGGGAGAATAAAAAGTGGATCACTATGTCAGGTACGTAAAACTTCGTATTTTATATGTATGCACATTGCGCATATATATTATGGAATTTTTTGGCTCTATATGTTGGCTAATCTCACGAACAACTGTAGAGATTCTGATAGTCTTTCACTAGATTCACTGATTCTAAAATGAGATTTCACTATAGTACCCGTGGTCTAGGGGCAGCGTGTTTGATAGTCAAAACGTCTTCGGTCCCGGGTTCGATCCCCGCCACTGCCTAAATTTTGATAAATAATCAGCATTGGCGGCCGAAGACTTCCGGCATAAGAAGTCAGCCTCATTCTGCCAACGGCCTTGTCAAAAGGGCGGAGGAGCGGATAGAGGTTCAGGGCACTCTCTTGTCCTAGGGGTGGGAAATTGCCCCTAAAGGCGGAAGAATCAGCAATGATCAACGACATGAGGATGCAGAAGGCAATGGAAACCACTGCATTACAGACACGTAACGTGTATCCATAGGACATGTGGCCTGTGATTGAAGAAGTGTCATGATGATCTCTCCATTGGCAAAAGATTCCGGAATATTCCCCCATTCTGATCTCCGGGAGGGGACTGCCAACGGGGAGGTTACCATGAGAAAAAGATTGAATAAACTACGAAAGGATAACAATCCGCGAGTCGGGGCGTGGAATGTCAGAGGCTTGAACGTGGTAGGGAAACTAGAAAACCTGAAAAGGGAAATGCAAAGGCTCAATCTAGTTATTGTATGGGTCAGTGAAGTGAAGTGGGAGGAAGACAAGGATTTCTGGTCACATGAGTATCGGTTAATATCGACAGCAGCAGAAAATGGTATAAAAGGTGTAGGATTCGTTATGAATAGGAAGGTAGGGCAGAGGGTGTGTTACTGTGAACAGTTCAGTGACCGGGTTGTTCTAATCAGAATCGACAGCAGACCAACACCGACAACGATAGTTCAGGTATACATGCCGACGTCGCAAGCTGAAGATGAACAAATAGAGAAAGTGTATGAGGATATTGAAAGGGTAATGCAGTATGTAAAGGGGGACGAAAATGTAATTGTCATGGGCGACTGGAATGCAATTGTAGGGGAAGGAGTAGAAGAAATGGTTACAGGAGAATATGGGCTTGGGACAAGGAATGAAAGAGGTGAAAGACTAATTGAGTTCTGTAACACGTTTCAGCTAGTAATAGCGAATACCCTGTTCAAGAATCACAACAGGATTACGTATACTTGGAAAAGGCCGGGAGATACGGGAAGATTTCAATTAGATTACATCATGGACAGAGATTCCGAAATCAGATACTGGATTGTAAGGCGTACCCAGGAGCAGATATAGACTCAGACCACAATATACTCGTAGTAGTGATGAAGAGTAGGCTGAAGTTCAAGACATTAGTCAGGAAGAATCAATACGCAAATAAGTGGGATACGGAAGTACTAAGGAATGATGAGATACGTTTGAAGTTCTATAACGCTACAGATACAGCAATAAGGAATAGCTCAGTAGGCAGTACAGTTGAAGAGGAATGGACATCTCTAAAAAGGGCCATCACAAAAGTTGGGAGGGAAAACATAGGTACCAAGAAGGTAGCTGCGAAGAAATCATGGGTAACAGAATAAATACTTCAGTTGATTGATGAAAGGAGGACGTACAAACATGTTCCGGGAAAATCAGGAATACAGAAATACAAGTCGCTGAGGAATGAAATAAATAGGAAGTGCAGGGAAGCTAAGACGAAATGGCTGCAGAAAAAATGTGAAAACATCGAAAAAGATATGATTGTCGGAAGGACAGACTGAGCATACAGGAAAGTCAAAACAACCTTTACTGACATTAAAAGCAACGGTGGTAAAAATAAGAGTGCAACGGGAATTCCACTGTTAAAAACAGAGGAGAGAGCAGATAGGTTGAAAGAATACATTGAAAGCCTCTATGAGGGTGAAGATTTGTCTGATGTGATAGAAGAAGAAACAGGAGTCGATTTAGAAGAGATAGGGGATCCAGTATTAGAATCGGAATTTAAAAGAGCGTCGGAGGACTTACGGTCAAATAAGGCAGTAGGAATAGATAACATTCCATCAGCATTTCTGAAATCATTGGGGGAAGTGGCAACAAAACGACTATTCACGTTGGTGTGTAGAATATATGAGTCTGGCAATATACCATCTGCCTTTCGGAAAAGCATCATCCACACAATCCCGAAGACGGCAAGAGCTGACAAGTGCGAGAATTATCGCAAAATCAGCTTAACAGCTCATGCATCGAAGCTGCTTACAAGAATAATATACAGAAGAATGGAAAAGAAAATTGGGAATGCGCTAGGTGACGATCAGTTTGGCTTTAGGAAAAGTAAAGGGACGGGAGAGGCAATTCTGACGTTACCGCTAATAATGGAAGCAAGGCTAAAGAAAAATCAAGACACTTTCATAAGATTTGTCGACCTGGAAAAAGCGTTCGACAATATAAAATGGTGCAAGCTGTTCGAGATTCTGAAAACAGTAGGGGTAAGCTATAGGGAGAGACGGGTCATATACAATATGTACAACAACCAAGAGGGAATAATAAGAGTGGACGATCAAGAACGACGTGCTCGTATTAAGAAGGGTGTAAGAGAAGTCTGTAGCCTTTCGCCCATACTCTTCAGTCTGTACATCGAGGAAGTAATGATGGAAATAAAAGAAAGCTTCAGGATTGGAATTAAAATACAAGGTGAAAAGATATCTGTGGTGTCACCGCCAGATACCACACTTGCTAGGTGGTAGCTTTAAATCGGCCGCGGTCCATTAGTACATGTCGGACCCGCGTGTCGCCACTGTCAGTGATCGCAGACCGAGCGCCACCACACGGCAGGTCTAGAGAGGCGTACTAGCACTCGTCCCAGTTGTACGGACGACTTTGCTAGCGACTACACTGACGAAGCCTCGCTCCTTGGCCGAGCAGATAGAATAGCCTTCAGCTAAGTTCACGGCTACGACCTAGCAAGGCGCCATAGCAATTGATAGTTATCGTATGAAGCATGTCTCATCAAGAACGATGTAAACAAATGATGGATTAAAGTTAAGTATTCCAGAAGCTACGTACTTTTCTTTATAGCATTCATTACGTATCCTGTTTCAGACCTATCTCTAGCCTGCGTGGGTTAACGCGTGCATATCGGCTTCCTCACTCAGGTAGTGTTCGTAGTGTTGGCTAACTGCTAACACTACAATATCAATGATACGATTCGCTGATGACATTGTTATCCTGAGTGAAAGTGAAGAAGAATTAAATGATCTGCTGAACGGAATGAACAGTCTAATGAGTACACAGTATGGATTGAGAGTAAATCGGAGAAAGACGAAGGTAATGAGAAGTAGTAGAAATGAGAATAGCGAGAAACTTAACATCAGGATTGATGGTCACGAAGTCAATGAAGGTAAGAAATTCTGCTACCTAGGTAGTAAAATAACCAATGACGGACAGAGCAAGGAGGACATCAAAAGCAGACTCGCTATGGCAAAAAAGGCATTTCTGGCCAAGAGAAGTCTACTAATATCAAATACCGGCCTTAATTTGAGGAAGAAATTTCTGAGGATGTACGTCTGGAGTACAGCATTGTATGGTAGTGAAACATGTATGTGTAAGTAGGTTGTTTAGGTTTTTTTATTGGTAACGCCACCTCTATATAAAAATCACTGACTGTGCTGTGTGAAGTCTGTGTCTAGTTTGCATTGTTGCCTGCCATTGTAGTGTTGGGCAGCGGCAGCTGGATGTGAACAGCGCAGCTGGATGTGAACAGCGCGTAGCGTTGCGCAGTTGGAGGTGAGCCGCCAACCGTGGTGGATGTGGGGAGAGAGATGGCGGAGTTTTGTAATTTATCATGAACTGCTATATATATGATGATATTAAGGTAAATACATTGTTTGTTCTCTATTAATATCTTTCATTTGCTAACTATCCCTATCAGTAGTTAGTGCCTTCCGTAGTTTGAATCTTTTATTTAGCTGGCAGTAGTGGTGCTCGCTGTATTGCAGTAGTTCGAGTAACCAAGATTTTTGTGAGGTAAGTGATTTGTGAAACGTATAGGTTAATGTTAGTCAGGGCCATTCTTTTGTAGGGATTTTTCAAAATCAGATTGCGTTGCGCTAAAAATATTGTGTGTCAGGTTAAGGACAGTCTTGTATAATCTTCCAAAGGGGACGTTTCACATGGACTGTGGGAAAACCGGAACAGAAGAGAATCGAAGCATTTGAGATGTGGTGCTATAGACGAATGTTGAAAATTAGGTGGACTGATAAGGTAAGGAATGAGGAGGTTCCACGCAGAATCGGAGAGGAAAGGAATATGTGGAAAACACTGATAAGGAGAAGGGACAGGATGATACGACATCTGCTAAGACATGAGGGAATGACTTCCATGGTACTAGAGGGAGCTGTAGAGGGCAAAAACTGTAGAGGAAGACAGAGATTGGAAAACGTCAAGCAAATAATTGAGGACGTAGGTTGCAAGTGCTACTCTGAGATGAAGAGGTTAGCACAGGAAAGGAATCCGTGGCGGGACGCATCAAACCAGTCAGTAGATTGATGAACAAAATATATATATATATAATGAAACTTTTTTTGAATGAGGCAAAATCTGTAGGCTTCATAAAGGGAAATATCTCTCTTAATTCAACAACGCACCTTTTCAAAAAATCAATATGTCCAGCTCTTTCCACAGTAAGATACTTCGGAAGGTTCATGAGAGTACCACACAGTATTATCACGAGTACATTAATTCCTATTTCTTTCTCACACTGTTTCAATTGGCACTAGAGTACGCTACCAGAGAACAAAATAGACTGTTGCCATGACACAAATTCGGAACTCGCTGCAGATAGGGACGCTGTCAAACGCAGGAGTGTGTGTACTGCTAGCTTTTATACAGTGGCTGACTGTATTGTCAAGGAGGGCAGACAAAATAAAGCAAAACGCTGTCCATGGTTTCGTTTGTTAATGAACTTAAAGCTACACGTAGAACGAATTTCATATTCTAGCCTTAGCTAGAGACAGCATACGTTTTGGATTTCACATTCACACACGCACCTGAACATACTCTCTTCAGTCCTAAGACTTCCGATTGCTGAGGCAAATTTGTCGGGAGAACACCTAAACTGTTCAACTCCAACTCTAGTGACTTTAGTATTCATGTCGTTACGCGCACAGAATTTCTTTCTGTAGTGCACGGAAGGAGATGAATGATAACATGCATGGTCTGCTTATATCCGAAATTATTATACATTCACTACCCTGAATGCAATAAAAACGCAGTCGATCTCCTGAGCCGGCCGCGGTGGCCGTGCGGTTCTAGGCACTTCATTCCGGAACCGAGTGACTGCTACGGTCGCAGGTTCAAATCCTGCATCGGGCATGGATGTGTGTGATGTCCTTAGTTTAGTTAGGTTTAAGTAGTTCTAAGTTCTAGGGGACTGAAGACCTCAGATGTTGAGTCCCATAGTGCTCAGAGCCATTTTTCGATCTCCTGTATGTAACTCGATTATAAAAGTTCTGACCTTTACATAAATTAAATGCTGACAAAAGTTGCTGTGAAAATATATAAAAGTAAACACACATCCAAATAAAACAAAGGGTAAGAAACCGACGCTAAGAACTCAGATGTAACAACAGAAACTGCTGATTCTCCCGAGCGTAAGTAACAAGGTTCCTTGCAGGTTGTTTACAGAAGGTAATTAGACTATCTCAGTGCAGCTATCTCATCATATTTCTTGTAGTCTATGAAAGAGGAAGTGTTGATTTACGCACACATCTGGAAGCAGGACACGGGCAGCGGACGTTACAAAGTGATTCAGTGTTCGTTCTGCTGTGGTCAGAAAGTAATCATTTGTAACTTACGTCTCGTCACTGTATTACAGAGGAAGCCACAGTGATTATTATTGACACACCGTGGTAACTGCTTGAAGAAACAGCCGGGTCATTTGTATTCATATGAGAGTAGACACTGAGACTAAGGTAACCTGTATTATTAAAATTACGTTGTACCTGCTGTCATGAAATTTGTATGCATATGGACTTTGACCAGTCAATTAAGGCTTCTTACAGAATATTGGAAAAAGAGTTAATCGTAATACAGTCCACAATTTGTCAGCGGCTGCTGTGCGCAGTGCTCACAAAATACAAGTCCATCTGTACATAGATCCAATCCACTCCTCCTCGCAAAGAGCTAAGGCCAGGTTACTCTAAGCCTTATGCCGGTTGGATGTAATTTGCATGCCCTCTAAACCACAAGTGTTACATTTAACAATGCATTGTTTTGGAGTGGTCGTCTAGCACGAAAAGGAATAACAGAAGACGTTCACCAACACTCTTAAATTCTCCACGCAATTCACTGTAGTTCTCCATCATTTGACGTTTTTAACTGTAGGGAATGTTCTCTTCCCTTATTTCTGCCATACTGTCGGATACATAATAAAGTGTAATCCGAGGTATAGAGAGGAAAGATAGAAATAATTCCACATCGCATCATAATATTAATACAGTGTAGTGAGTTTATAACAGTCATATTGATTCAGGGTACTACAAACTTGAGGGTCATTTCTAATTTTTTTAAATGTCTCTTACTTTAATATTTTCATAAGAATTTGTATGTTTTAAAATTCCACGCACTGATATGAGTATCACTTTCCAAAACGTTGGAAAAATAAAGTATAGAGAAAATGCAGATGCGGGTCAATAACGCTTACAGAAAAACAACATAGAAGTCATTGCGTACTTAGGACTGGACACGTGATAAAGTTCAAAAGATGAACAATATGTAGATCGTAGAAGTGAGATTACGAAGTTAAGATGTCGGGTTGTTTGTCTACATCTACATACATACTCTGACAACCACCGTTAAGTTTACGGTAGAGAGTATTTAACGTTGTAAAATATATTACATTTTCTTCCCATGTCATACGAGCATGTACTGCGGGAAGAATACTCAAACGCCTCTGTGGAGGCTATAATTTGTCAAATTTTGTCTTCGAGATCCGTGCGGGAGCAATACATAGAATCGTGATAAAAAATAAAAACACCTACAGCCGTCCTTATGATTTTATTTTATTCTGTCGCTACCAGTTTCGATGCTTCATAAGGACGGCTGTAGGTGATTTTATTTTTTATCACGACAGTAAACGGCCGTAGTCCCAGAGACGTCCTGCTAAAAGGCTGGACTTACAAAAGCAATACAGAGAACGCTGAGGTATATTCCCAGGGTGTTCTCGTAATACTGTTCGTCTGTGGAATAATATGCTAATATTATTTAACGGCAGTGGGAAGCTCTCAAAAATATGAATATGGCGATATAATGCTTGTTAATTTGGGTTCAAACTTGTCACAAAAGTGTCCCAGTGAGTTTTTCCTCACAGGATCTGTTGTTCTTTCAAGTCACCTATTATTCCTCTGTCTCCACAAAAGCTGTTTTCTTAAACGTGAGAACACACGCACATGGGAAGCAGTTTTCGTAAGCCTCTTCTGATAACTAGGACGTTAGCATATTGTTCTGCATATAACAATCGTAGCTGTACATGTATCAACGTCGTATACAGTAGGGTCACTACAAAATACATTTTATCTTAGTATTCTAGGCAGCTTTTCTTGCTTTATGTAACGAAGGGTCCTGATATGAGAGCTCGACTTGACGGTGGTTTGGTGGCAGTGTGTTGTTGCAGCCGCCTTTTCTTTGATTTTCGCACATTTTTTGTACAGTTAGGCTGAAGGTTTCAACGCTAACATTAACGAACGTGTGTTACTGTACTTGACTTTTAGGCAGCTTTTGAATGCCGTTAAAACAGTAAATCGCCCCATTTCAATAATCGCTATTTTTTTTAGCTCTGTTGATACAAGAATATAGTATTAATCATGGAAGACAACGTTTATGGCCGTCTGCGTATCATCACATGCACCGTAATCTACTTTTAATATCTTTTAAGGTTCAGAGCATAATAAGAACGTTACATTTTAATAAGACTAAATTAATACATTGAAGAGAAAGCAATGCAAATAACAATTAAGTCATTGCACCAACTTGTATTTCGTATATCTCAATGAAACTACTGGATGTACTGCAAAGTATTAATGCGTTTTTGTATTCCTTGTGGTCTTACTACAAATAATAATAAGTGCAATAATGCTGCATTCCCGCCATCACGGAATGAATATCTGAATGATTAATAAGAAACAAACTTTTGAGTGCCTGCACAATGTTGTCGTTAAATAATTTGGTCCGCGGTAATTGTAGTGAAAAATGTGATTTTGTTAACTCGAAAACGAACTACAAAAAAATGGTTCAAATGGCTCTGAGCACTATGGGACTTAACATCTTAGGTCATCAGTCCCCTAGAACTTAGAACTACTTAAACCTAACTGACCTAAGGACATCACACACATCCATGCCCGAGGCAGGATTCGAACCTGCGACCGTAGCAGTCCCGCGGTTCTGGACTGCAGCGCCTAGACCGCACGGCCACCGCGGCCGGCGAAAACGAATTACACAAAAACATTTTGTTGTTGTAGATGACAATAATGAACTACTAACATTAGCAAACTAATAATTAGGGAAAATTTCTCCAATAGAAAACAAGTGTTACGGTACTAACTTCCAGTCGCAAATTAGGTTGTAAAACGTTCTTTCCATTTTCAGTTGTGAATCTCGCGAACTCCTAGTGATCAGAGGGATGGTACCTCCATAAGACGGCCGAGAGAGCTGTCTAATTTGACTCCCGGAACGGAAAGACTGGCTGACGGAATAGTTTACGAACTGGTGCTAGTGGCTAGAGAGTAAACTCACCGAGTGCTATTGTACTGTGCGGGAATAGGGTCGGCATAGCGGCGAGATCGTTTGTGACTTTATGTGCTGAATGTCTTTTGCTTTCGTCTGTCCTGGAGTTCGGCGTAGCGAACTGTTTCAAACAGAGCTTCTCGACGTTAACGTTGATGCATCTGTTTTGAGTGTAGCCGAACTTCCACGAGAGCAGTACTCCGCTGAATCAAGCACGGAATGCTAACGACCCTTCACGTTACTTGCACAAGGGGCCTAGCACGGAGCTCGTAAGCGGTGATACTCGGAATTGGGAACAGTTACTACGAACGCAGATAGTAATGTAGTACGAAGGCTAAATATGAATCGCAGCGTGGTACAGTTTTCATCCCAACCAATGACTGTCAGCTCTCTGATTACCATAGAAAATAGAGCTTGCACTATAAAAAAAGTACCAAAAGAATTCGTTTCTTTGGAGATATTTCTGCTAGAATAGGCTAATGCACTTTTTGTTATATGTACTACAATAGTACTGTATTTTGGGCACCGACACGAATTTTGTCTAGAACATTACTTTACGCTACTATTTTATAAAAAAAGTCGTAGGTGCACAATATCCTTTATTAATTGAAGAACGACTTGTTTCGCCCGGATAGGGCTTCATCAGGTTATGCTAAAAAGCCAGAAATTTTCCATCAAAAAGCGTTAGATATCATTTCTTTTTGACACATCGTTTTTAGCAGAGAATTTCTGGTTTTTTAACATAGCCATATGAAGCCCTATCTGGACGAAACGCGTCATTCTTTATTTAATTATAACACAGTCGAACCTACGACTGTTTTTGTAAATAGTAGCGTATAATAATGTTGTAGAGAGAATTTATTTAAGTACCTAACATACAGGACTATTCCACTACATATAACATTTCCTAAGTCAGCGTAAAAATAAAAGTTGTAAAATACTTTCCTCCTGATCCTTATTCACATCAACTGAGGACGCCCCCAAATTGTCGTGAAACCAGCCGCGGGTTTAATAAAAAGCTTTCTACAGTCATAGTGATGTTTTTTGCCTTGTTAAAAAATGTAAACTGGTAGCACCCGCTGCCCGCAATTAAAAATAATACATACATGAGTGATGTTGTTGTCATTGTGGGTATTGTGAGGTGGTTTCTCTGTTAAGCATACTTACAATTTCGAATCACAGAGGTAGCGAGGAAATTTTTATAGAACTCTTATAATCATTAAGCATTCACTTTAAGCAAGAATTTTGTTGTTAATAATTGAATGTTATGAGTGGTTGTATAGCTGTTTCAAAGTGTATGTAGTGCAACTCATGTTAGTTATCTTCAGGAAATTGTTTCAAGGTTGTCCGCTAACTTGGCTGTTTAAGTTTTACCTCCGAGATGGTAGTGATGTATTAAGGTGTTATGTAAATTACATGCCGAGAACATGGTAGGGATTGGCACTGTATGCTTATATCTTGACCAAATTCTATTGTGACTTATTCTTCAGATGAGCAGAGACTTTCTTCTATACAATATTTTGGTTGCTCGTCAGCAAGTACTACATGTATTTAGCTACCTTTAAACTGCGGAGTAACTTTCACCTCTAGTAGTAGTTTTACCTAGTTAACCTGTGTATTGAGTATAAGAATTCTTATTTATTTTTGAATCTTAGAATTTTGTAATAGTTAATGAACGCTGAACAGTCATTCTGCTCCTTATTTACCCAAAGAGAGTCCAGTTTGTCGATACCGTCACTGTAGAATATTTGAAATGTGGACGGACTCACAACCTCTCCTCTGCTTGCTTCGTCACTATCGAAACGAAATTGAAACTTTGGCTGTTTTTCTGTCGTTTGGATTTCTTCCCTACAACTACTCCAGCGTGTTGGAAGTTCGACATTAAAATAAGAAAACAATGATATAGGACATATGTGTGCAAACACGTTTCAGCAAAGGGAGTAACGTAAGTGTTTTGTGGCTTTCATAAATCAACGGAACCAATGTACGTACAGAGGTTTTCGTGGCGAGAGTGAGCCAACGTGGACGTTTTCTGGATGTAGAGTTGTTTCATGCCGTAAAATAACCCTTGTAAAAGGGGTAAAACCGACGTTCTGCTCACAAGTGCGGTGACTTTCCTATTAATTTACTAATGGAGAGAATATATCTCGACCAATAAATCCACAGGAACGTCACATTAACTGTGGTGAAACGTAGATTTTATTTAGCTGTGCTTGAAGAGAGACGCCTATCCCTCGAAAACCTATTTACAAAGTTCCACGAGGCACTATCAAACGAACCTCTTAGGAAGGTAATTCAGCCCTCCTAGCTGTAGGTCCCGTAGGCAATGTGAAGACAATATCAGACTAACTGTAGTGCACAGCAGCAATTCTTTCGGTGCTCCATACACGAATGTGAAGGGCGGAAACCCTAAAACAGTACAATGCGGAGTACCCTCTCTAGCTCGCACTTTATATGGGTTGCCAGAACATGTATATTGATGTAGACAAATCTCTTATTATCCTATCTTAATGTGATACGAACCAGTTTTTATAATCTTTGAACTACATTTTTCATGAATTGTGTTCCAGCATTAATCCCAATATGGTAAAAATGATATTTCTCCGCTTAAATTATATGTGAAAGTGTCAGCCGTATCTGGTTCGTACTGCTTTCAGATATCGTTTCTACAGAAAATCTACCGTTTGGCACACTTTCATGGAAACGTTTGTATATAATAATAGCACAATTACATGGATTCATTAATGATAAGAAGGTCACATGAACGTTCGATGGTACGCAATGCGTATTATTTCAACAATAACATTCTTTTGTATTAACTTCTCATGGTTGGGAGTCTCAGTCATATAATGTTTCTTAAAAGATATCGTAGTCGCCGTTGACAGTATAAAATATTTGTTATTACTATCGCAATTTCGGCCATATGGTCATTTTCAAGTAACACTCCAAAATTTACATTCTGTCAAAATATAAAACTATCTGCCTTGAGTACATGTCGTCTTCAAAATGCATCGTTTTGACTGTGAGAATCCCTCAAGATCCGATGAGTACGACACATATTACATCGTAATATGTTGTTAAATATGTACTGATCTGTCTAATAATCTGTCACACATACAACTTCAGGTGCACTGAAGTGTCGTACTCATCGGATTTTGTGGGACTCCCACAGTCAAAAGGCTACATTTTGACGACGACATGTACTCATGTGAGGTAGTTTTATATTCTGACAGAATGTAGCTTTTGCAGTGTTACTTCAAAATGGCCATAGGGCCGATATTGCAATAGTAATAATCAATATTTTATACAGTCAACGGCGACTATGATGTCTTTTAAGAAATTCTTTTCTATGTTTTTGGCTGTGTACGAATATTTTCAAATTCCGGCATCGTAACTCAGATATCATCGTTACAAGTTTTCATTTAATAATGGCTCGATTTTTGCGCTAATTAACACCTGATACCGCTTAGAAATCTAGACACAAGGAAACTGAAGGTCTCCCCTGCAAAGCAAGATCAGGCTTCTGTTGTGTTTGGATAAATACTACAAAATACTTACTAGTACATACATGTGGTGTCATTTTATGTGTGTGTGTGTGTGTGTGTGTGTGTGTGTGTGTGTGTGTGTGTGTGTGTGTGTGAGTGTGTGTGTCTGTGTGTGTGTCGGGGGTGGGGGGGGGGGGGTTGTGTGTGTGAGTGCGTGCGCGCACTCGCTCAAATGCTCCGGCGTGGGAGCGCGTGGGTGCTACAGGCAGCTAGTCATGTGTTCAAAACATGCGCTGTGGCAGCATCCTTTCAGTACATGCTAAGGCCATACCTGTGGTCTGGTGGCTCACGAATACCAGTCTGTAGCTCAGAAGCGGTAGTCGACCGTCGGAATTCCTTTTATGTAGAACACACCGCCATTCTTGACGTTCCACACCCAAAAAGGCGATCCTCAGCCATTCCATACGATAAAATCCTTACAACGGGGTTTTCCCGTTAAGTGAACATGGTAACTGCTAACGATATAATCAGCTTTCCTGTTGTACGTGGCATTGCATTGTTACGTAAAATGAAACGGTGTACCGAGAAGTAATGCCTCCAAACTTTGTACTCTCTTCCCAATATCGGTAGCGGCATTACTTGTAACATATATTACTCGGCCAGCTTTCCCGCTTCACTGCCACAAGTGGCAACCGTGGCCACTAATGTGTTCCGAACTGTAGCGTGTCAAATGGCGTGTGTGTAACGAACTGTGACGGTGCCCTACGAACAGCATGGCGTAAACCCGAGTTTCAAACCTTGGGAAGAGTTCGTTCACGCATTGAACATCCTCTCCTTCAGCACGATAATGCCTGACTGCACACGAGTGCTGCGAAATCTGCAGCAGTCCGACACCTTGGGTTCGCCGTATTCCATCATCCTCTATACGGTGCCGACATCCAAGTTTCATCTGCTTCCAAAACTTAAAGAAAACCATAGAGGACTTCATCTCGATGATGATGAAGCGGTGCAAATGGAGGTGAGGTGGGGCCGTCCAAATGTCAAATATTCTACAGTGACGATGTAAACAAACTGGTCTCTCATTGGGAGAAATGGGTTCGTCGCCAGGGTGACAATGGTGAGAAATAAATATGTAGACATGAGGAATAAAGACGTTGAATGTTAATACAGCTCATTATATTTAAAAAGCTTTCAAATTTTTCTACGCAAAAATTTCGGAATCATTACTTTTCAGCACGCAGTCATACAAAGACGACTACTGCAATAAATACGTATTTGAAATATTATATTTCTTATTTAATGCTACAGTTCACTCAACTACGTGTACTGTCTCTAGCTACAGACTCACGTAACACATAAAGAAAGTACTAATTACAGTGGAAGCCATGTCAACCGTATGCCATTTTGTACATAGACACTGAGCGAAGTGAATACACAATTTCCCCCCGAAAATAAATACTATTCCCTACGAAAGCTCCGGTATTTTTTTAAAATAATTCCTTTTTTCTGGTTATATCAAATTTTTCCTGATGCCCTTTGGAGATGGCTGAGCTCCGGAGTAGAGTTGAACATCCGTGCAGTCGCGTACATTCTGGAAATTGACGGTTAGAAATCGGATGTTGGAGATTTAGCACGGGAACGGGATTGTCACAGTTGGTGACGATAATCACACACTACGAATGCCGTCGGCTAGGTCGCAAGCCTCTGGGGACAGACGATATGTCTTAGTGTTGAAGCGATCGTTCTGTCCGACAATAGTATTAATGTAGACGGTGCCCCTTAGTGCTATCTGAGAGGACTGGATTCCCTCTAGACATTTCACCGCTGGGCTGCTGTATCACCTTTCCTTTTACCTCTATTTTGTCATCAATGACATCATAAATACTGTATACGCAAGGAAAGATAATGCAAAACAATTTAAACTACCGAAGGAGCTCACGATATCTTACGAATAATCATGAAAACCATAGCTTTTAGCTGTTGATCAAGGACAAGCTAATTTCCGTGAATATTCTAAAAATGACTGATAAGAAATCTAAAATATCCCACATGATATGTTCTGAGCCTATAACAGTCTAATGTCCTTAACTTCCTTAAGAGTGAAACTGTAATGGAAGTTTAATAATAAGAATGTTGTATGTAATACTGTGGGCGTGACGGCTGTTTCATGGAAGAGTTTCAGTGCGGTTGCACAACTAACAGTCGAGCTCCTATGGGATTAAGAAATTCGCGAGTAGGTGACTTACGGGCGGGGGTCGTTGCCGATTGGCGAGCGGTAAGACGGGTGTTCGGGTCTCACGGAAAGCGTGTTCGGATGAGTGGTGGTTAACGCAGGTTTTCAAGAGAAGCGGAGCATCCGGCTTCGCATCTCGGTCCCAGTCAAATTTTCAACTCTTGTCGTTCCAGTGTCACAAAAATCAAAGCGTCCTCTGTCCCGGGTTCGAAATCCGCCACCGCTATTATTTTGATTAAGAATCAGCATTGGCCGCCGAAGACTTCCGGCATAAAATGTCATCCTCATTCGGCCAAGGACCTGGCTAAAAAGGGCAGCACAGCGCACAGAGGTTCAAGACACTCTCTTGTCTTTGGCGTGGGAAAATGTCCTTAAAGGCGGAAAAATCAGCAAAGATCAACGGCATGAGGATGCAGAAGACAATGGAAAGCACGGCATTAAAGACAAATAATCTGTATCCACGGGGCATCTGGCTGTAATTGAAAAAGTGTCATATTGTCTCTCCATTCGCAAAAGATTCCAGAGTAATCCCCCATTCTGATCTCTGGGGGCTCTCTCTTGGGGTAACTCAACATTTAGACAAAAAGTATTCACAGCTCAAAAGAAAGTGGTTAGAATAATTTGTGGGGTTCGTAATCGCTAATCGCACATCCTGTAGGCATCTTTTTAAAAGATTGAGAATTCTTACAACAGCCTCACAGTACATTTACTCAATAATGAAATTTGTTCTCAAGAGCATGGACCAGTTTAAAAACAACAGTGACATTCATGATCATAATACCAGAAAAAAAAGACTCACACTATCCTTTACACAACCTATCTTTTGCACAGAAAGGAGTAAAATAAGCTGCTTTAACAATTTTCGAGAAACTATCAGATGAAATAAAATATCTCACAGACAGCAATAATAGCTTCAAAAATAAATTGAAATCATATCTCCTTGACGACTCCTTCTATACCAAAGATGAATTCTTGAATAGGAATAAATAAATGGTTCAAATGGCTCTGAGCACTATGCAACTTAACTTCTGAGGTCAACAGTCGCCTAGAACTTAGAACTAATTAAACCTAACTAACCTAAGGACATCACACACATCCATGCCCGAGGCAGGATTCGAACCTGCGACCGTAGCGGTCACGCGGTTCCAGACTGAAGCGCCTTTAACCCCACGGCCACACCGGCCGGCGAATAAATAAATCTGTAAATATAGTATATGCATTTTGTGCCATTTAAGGGAATGGGGTAAATAATAGAAATATTAATCTTTAGCTCTGTATTGTGATATTAAAAATCTAGTTTCATATGTGCATTTCTTGAGCACTTGACACGATCCACATCATAACGGCTACCGTACCGTGCGATTGATCAATGGAACGCGCAACCAACTAACTAAATAACACACACTAGAGTGTAGTTCGTTGATTATGTGGTGTCGTGGAAGTGTTTTGATGAATAATGCCAGATAGCGTCAGCTGAGAATGGACTAATCTTTCTGATTATAGCCTCAATGCAATGGAATCACATTCGATTAGCTATTTTCTCACATATACCTCCCTTTTCTTTTACGCTGTTTAATTTCACTATATTGGTGTCGTTTCTGTCATTTAGGTTCCCTGTCAGTCGAACTCGAAAAGCTGTACGGGTGAACGCTGTGGGAAGGGAAGACTGGAAAGCGACAAGACATAGCAAAATATGTTATCTGCATTTTCGGGCAGAGGGCGTCAACCGAACATCAGTTTCATCAATCTCTGTAAAGGAAAATGTCGGATTACGAAAGCAAACTTTTCACACCACATATTTTTGTACTTGGTTATGCGTCATGTATAGCAGAAAAAGTCATATCGAGGCAAAATGTTTCATATTATTACTATACCAAAAATGTATTTATGGCAGATAAACGCCTTAAAATGCCGTCTTGACACCATGTTACTCACAAAATCAGTGTAACATATGTTACTTAAAACAACTGTAATGTACAAGAAGCAATCGTAAACAGTAATGAGGTAATGTTTCAAGTCATCTAACATGACGACACCGCCTTCAAAGCAACGTGAAGGTTGTAGTGTCATCTCGCATTATTAAGAGTATTCCTCCACGGTTTTAATGCCTGTAGATTCGGCGCTGCCTGAATCATTGATTGTCTGTGCGTCAGAGCTGCGTGCTGTTAGCAATGGAGACGGCTTCACTATCTGGATGTCGAGTTCCAACTATCTGAAAGTGCCGGTAGAAGATGCTCGTATTTCGTTTCTTGTCTAATTACAACGTGGCTGCCAAGAAATGTTAAGAGAACGAAAAATGAGTGTACTTTTCGATTCTGCCCCCATATCAACCTTTTACATGGCATCTAGTTACATATAAAAATGAAGAAGAGTATCAGATGTTTGTCTGTTTGTAATTCATAGAAATCTAATGTTGTATTCCCATCTTGACCAAATTTTGCACGCTTTACTTTCAAAACAAGAGGAAGATCACTGTCTACATAATGTCTCGTAATTTGACTTGAAACTTGTATATATGTAGTGTGCAGACGACAAGGGTTGTTACCATAAGGCTAAAAGTTCTTGGCCGATTTAATTCAAAATTGTACTTTCAGATGAAACAATGAAGAAAATTAATGAAAAATTGAATGCCTAACAAGTCTAATATATTGTGGTAAACTGACTGTAATTCTTACCGCAAAAACAAATTAAATAGCCGTCTTGGAATTGTACCAGCAGAGTTCGAGAACTTGACAGAGACATGATTGTAAAGCCTTATTTTTTGATTTGTTGCCATTATTACACGTGAAATATATCCTGAAAGATATTTTAACCAATTTCCTAAGTTTTTGTTATTAAAATCAACAGTGCCACATAAACGCTAAGACAGGAGATGGATATAGTACAAATAAAAGTCACTAGCTTGCGGTCTGACCAGAAGATCGAAAGAACCCGAAATTTGTCGAACTGTGACGTAAACTGTTCGAACGGGTCGAGTTGTTTTGAAACACAGCCCACGTTGAAACAATGAAAACTCATCCGAAACAACAGAATGCGAATTCTCCAAAACCACAGCGAGATACTTAACACAATGTTGCGAATGGCGCAACTCACCATTTACTCATCCAAGTGACGGCGTATTCCTACGCCGCATTGCACTGACACCAAGGGATGGAAAGACGCTCTTCGATTTAAAACCACTGCAGTTTCCCATGCGGCTTACATTCGCTACGATTATCAACAAGGCACAGGGCTAATCACTTTGTGCAGCAGATATTAAACATGACGGCAAAGCCGGCTACGTCAGCTAGTGCAGATACAAAATTAATGCTAGAAGTAAATAAGATATTCTTTACCACATACAGCCCAGCGGAAACTTTTTACCTAACTACAGGGTGTTGAACAATGCAAATGACAAGAATCTGCAGGCATACTGCGAGATCAGAGACGTACATGTAAGTAGTACAGAGATCACTGGTTCGCACATGTAATTTTGTTCTTTTTCATACCTCAATTCACAAACCTTGCTCTATCTTGCTTTGTTCAAGGTACTGACAGAATAAAAAAAAATAAATTAGAAACTTAATCGCACATTGCCAGAGGCTCGTTACTCATTTTCAGAGGAAAATGAAACGAAACTAAAATTTTAGCATTACAGTTAATAATGTCAAGGGAAAGAATGACTTTACAGATGCTAAATGCTCATTTCATTAATAGTCCTACGCTACGGTTCAAACTAAGCCAAATGTTTAAGGCGGCGCTCGAATGCAATGAAAAGTCAACTAAATTTTATTCTAAGTCTCGAGAACAAAGAAAAGGTAAAGCAAAGAAAAGCTTTAAATATGAACAAGATCTGGTTTCTGGTTACTTTCAAACTGGAGCGTGTAAAAATAGAGAAATATAGTAAAGGAACAAGGACTATTCATTAGGACAGTTTTCTCTACATTTCATACCTAAACTTGTATGCCAACATTAATAAGCATACCATAATGTTTCTGCGATTTCTCTGAAATGTTTGTTACGTACAGATTACAGACGTGTGATTTCGTAGCGTTCATTCCAATTTACAAACAGCCCACTGTAAACCTTTCTGCCTGTACCCAATCTTCTGTCTACCATTGATTTAGATCTTTAAGTAATTCTACAGTTAAAAAAGTCACTTTTCAAACTACCACGTATTTTAAGTTTTCATAGAAGTATAGATATGTAGCTCGAGGGTTTTCAGCGAAAAATTATCTTACTGAACTAGAAAATCCATACGGTATAGCTTAGTTTTATCAGCTGATCGTTGGATATTGACTTTCGTATGAGTCGACCTCAGCTGGGTGCTAGTCTGTGGAAGCCTTTGTCATCGTTCTAAGACACTTCAGTTGAATTATATGTTGGATCTGTGCCAACACGTACCACTTAATTCTTGTACTACGTGATATACTCGTATATGAGAACAAAGTTGCTTTCACCAGGACACTGAAAGTTAAATCTTTATATTACATGCTAATTAAGTTTTCACATAAACTGAAGTCAGTGAATCTCATCTGAGTGGTTCCATAACTTTGTCTTTGATCTCGAGACACGTAACAGCTCATTAATTAATATTTATCTTCCTTTCCAAACGTACTGAAATAGCACAAGGATTAATGGTACTTGTGGGTATTTTCTTTATTTGTGGTCCCTACCATACAGCGCATGTCTTCTCGAGGTACTCGTAGAAACGAGGAAACGAAAAGAGCCAGATTTAAAATAAGAAACAAGCTTCTCCACGTCTTCTCCCGGAAAGCTTCTTTATTCGCTTACCTCTACTAAATGAGATTCTCCCGTCCGCAACTTATGTATAATTCATCGCGTCTTTGCGCAAAATTCATCATAACAATTTTTATGCCTTTTACTTGCTTCTCATTCTTCACATTAAACAGAAAGCTTGTTTGTGTAGTGGGATGAAGAGAATGAAACAACAAAATTTTATACGAAATACCGACGAGGCGCATCTGTGTATGAGCATACATATGCTCTCTCTCTCTCTCTCTCTCTCTCTCTCTCTCTCTCACTCTCTCTCTCTCTCTCTCTCTCTCCCTCTCTCCCTATCACACACACGCACACACACACACACACACACACACACACATACACACACACACATAGACACACGCACACGCGCACACACACACACACACACACACACACACACATGCGCGCGCGCTCGCGTTGATAGACGAGAGACAGACAGGGTGACAGGACAAAGTTTCACATAGGGAATCTCTGAGAGCTGACCTTACGCAGCATTTATACTTTCTGATTACATCGATGAGCCAAAACATCATGACCATCTGTTTAGTAGCGAATGTGTTCCACTTTTCAAACACACTACAGGAGGGATCCTGCTTGGCATGGATTCCGGATGTACCTGGCACCAAATGTCTACGCACTGTTCGAACAATTCAAGCAAGACACAGAATCGTGGTTTACGGGGATGCAGCTATCGCCCAACTTGTGTTCTACTGGGTACAGATCAGGCACATTTGCTACCCAGGACATCAATGTGAGTTCACTATAACACCCCTGAAACCACTGTTGCGCGACTGTGGCCATGCAACACAGACAATTACTGTGGATAAAATGTCATCCACGTGGGGGGAGACTTCAAGCATGAAGCTATGCGGGCGATCCGCAGCAATGTTCACATAGCTCACTGCTTTCAATTCCTTCAATTACCACCGCAGATCACATGGAAGCCCAACAATATGTACCCATAGCATAATTCCGTCCTCAGTGTCCTGCATTTGTGGCGCGGTGCACGTTTCGTGCAGACGTTCGCCTGGATGGCGGCATTTAAGAACACAAACATCGGTCTGACATAACAAGAAACGCCATTCTTCCGACAGGCGAAGCGTTCCTATTCATCCACGGTGAAAACTCAATGATGCTGTGCTCAATGCAATCATAGCTGATGACGTCATTGAGTCAACATAGGAACACGTTGGGGGCGTGTGATGTGGTATTCCATGCTCAACAACGATCTTCGAACAGTGTGCTATGAAACACTTGTCTTGCACTCTGTCGTCAGATACACCCCAGATCGCTGCCTATCCGGGATCGCAAAGCGGGGTATCTTACGTCATCTGCGCACAATCAGGTTAAGGAGTCATGCATCCAAATTGCTGACAAGAATAATATGCAGAAGAGTGGAAAAGGAAATTGAGGATGTGTTAGATGACGAACAGTGTGGCTTTAGATAAGGTACCAGAGACGCAATCCCGACGTTGTGGCTGATAATCTAAGCAAAACTGAAGGAAAACCAAGACACGTTCATAGGATATGTCGTCCTGGAAAAAGCATTGTACAATGTAAAATGGGGCAATATGTTCGAAATGCTGAGAAAAATAGGTGTACTCTATAGGGAGAGATGGATAATACACAAAATGTACAGGGGAATGGAGGGAATAATAAGAGTGGACGACCAAAAGCGAAGTGCTCGGATTGAAAACGGTGTAACGCGGGGATGTAGTTTTTCGCCCATACTGTTCAGTCTCTACATCTAAGAAGCAATAATGGAAATAGAAGAAAGGTTCTGGAGTGGAACTAAAATACAAAGTTAAAGGATGTCAATGATACGATTCACTGATGACGTTGTTGTCCTGAAGAAGAATTACAGGAACAGCTGAATGTAATGAACAGTCTAATGAATACAGAATATGGATTAAGATTATATCGAAGAAAGACGAAAGTAGCGAGAAATAGCAGAAATGAGAACAGCGAGAAATTTAACATCAGGATTGATAGTCACAAAGGAGACGAAGTTAAGGAATTCTGCTACCTAGGCAGCAAGATAACCAATGACTGACCGAACAGGGAGGACATCAAAAGCAGACTAACACTGGAAACGAGTGCATTCCTGGCCAAGAGACGTCACTACTATGAAACGTAGCCCTTAATTTGAGGAAGAAATGTCTGAGAATGTACGTCTGGAGCACAGTGAAACATGGAATGGGGAAAACGAGAACATAACAGAATCCAAGCTTTTGAGATATGGTGCTACGGACGAATGTCGAAAAGTTCTTGGGCTGGTAAGGTAAGGAATGAGGAGGTTCTGCGCAGAATCGGAGAGGAAAGGAATATGTGGAAAACACTGACAAGAAGAAGGGACAAGATGACCTGTTTAGACAGCAGGAAATGACTTTCATTTACTAGAGGGGGCTGTAGAGGGCAAAAATTGTGGAGGAAGACAGAAATAAATGCTACTCTGAGATTAAGCAGTTGGCACAGGAGAGGAAATCTCGGTGGGCCACATCAAACTAGTCAAAAGACTGAAGTTTAAAAAATAGAAGAAAGGAAAAAAAATCTTTTCTGATGAGACGTCTCTACATCTACATGGATACACTGCAAATCACGTTTAAGTAGCTGGCAGAGGGGTCAACGAAACACCTTCACAATTCTCTATTATTCCAATCTCGTATAGCACGCGGAAAGAATGAACACCTATATCTTTCGGTAAGAGCTCTGCTTTCCCTTATTTTATAGTGGTGATCGTTCCTCCCTATGTAGGTCTGTGTCAACAAAATATTTTCGCATTCGGAGGAGAAAGTTTGATTGGAATTTCGTGAGAAGATTCCGTCGCAACGAAAAACTAGTTTGTTTTAATAATGCCCAGCCCAAATCCTGTATCATTTCAGTGACACTCTCTCCCATATTTAGCAATAAAACAAAACGTGCTGCCCTTCTTTGAACTTTTCCGATGTACTCCGTCAATCCTATCTGGTAAGGGTCCCACACTGCGCAGCAGTATTCTAAGACAGTACGGACAAGCGTTGTGTAGGCAGTCTCCTCAGAAGGTCTGTTACATTTTCCAAGTGTCCTGCCAATTAAACGCAATCTTTGGTTAGCCTTCCCCACAACATTTTCTATGTGTTCCTTCCAATTTAAGTTGTTCGTAATTGTAATATCTAGGTATTTAGTTGAATTTACGGCTTTTCGACTAGACTGATTTATGGTGTAACAGAAGTTTAACGAGGTTCTTTTGGCACTCATGTGGATGACCTCATACTTTTCGTTATTTAGGGTCATCTGCCAATTTTTACATGACTCAAATACCTTTTTTAAAACGTTTTGCAGTTTGTTTTGCTCCTCTGATGACTTTATTAGTCGGTAAACGACAGCGCCAATGCAAACAACCTAAGACGACTGCTCAGATTGTCTCCCAAATCTTTTATATAGATAAGGAACAGCAAAGGGCCTATACCACTACCTTGGGGAACGCCAGAAATCGCTTCTGTTTTACTCGATGACTTTCCATCAACTACTACGAACTGTGACCTTACCGATAGGAAGTCACAAATCCAGTCACATAACTGAGACGATATTCCATAAGCGCGCAATTTCACCATAAACCGCTAGTGTGGTACAGTGTCAAAAGCCTTCTGGAAATCCGGAAATACGGAATCAATCTGAAATCCCTTGTCATTAGCATTCAACACTTCATGCGAATAAAGAGCTAGTTGTGTTTCACAGGAACGATGTTTTCTAAACCCATGTTGACTATGAGTCAATAGGCCGCTTCTTTGAGGTAATTCATAATGTTCGAACACAGTATATGTTTCACAAAAGTGCTGCATCTCTACGCTAAAGATATGGACCTGTAATTAAGTAGATTACTACTAATAAATTCCTTGAATATTGGTGAGATCTGTGCAACTTTCCAGTCTTTATGTACGGATCTTCCGTCGAGCGAACGGTTGTATATGATTGTCAGGTAAGGAGCCAATGCATCATCATAATCTGAAAGGAACCTAATTGGCATACAGTCTGGACCAGAAGACTTGCCTTTATGGAGTGATTAAAGTTGTTTCACTAATCCGAGGATATTTACTTCTACGTTACTTATGTCGGCGGCTGCTCTTGAGTCGAATTCTGGAATATTTCGTCGTCTTCTTTTGCGAAGGCATTTAGCAATGCTGTGTTTAGTAACTCATCTCTGGCGGCACTGTTTCGATAGTATCTCCATTGCTATCGCGCAGAGAAGGCATTGATTTTTTTCTTGCCGCTTCACATACGAACAGAATCTCTTTGGATTTTCTGTCAGGTTTCGAGACAAAGTGTCGCTGTTATAAGCATCTCGCATTGAAGTCCGCGCTAGATTTCGAGTTTCTGTAAAAATCGTCAATCTGGGGTTTTTACGTCTGTTCAAATTTGGCATGTTTGTTTCGTTGTTTCTGCAACAGTGTTCTGACCCGTTTTGTGTACCAAGTAGAATCAGCTCCGTCGTTTGTTAATGTGTATGGAATAATCTCTCAATTGCTGCCGATACTGGTCTACACTTATATCATTTAATTTGAAGGATTGGAGATTGTCTCTCAGGAAGGCGTCAAGTGAATTTTTATGTGCTTTTATGAATAGGTACATTTTTCGTTATTTTTGGAGGATTTGGGGGTTACAATATTCAGTCTCGCTATAACCACCCTATGTTAACTAATCCCTGTATCCGTTTTGATGCTCGTTACTAACTCAGCATTATTTGTTGTTACGAGATCAAGTGCGTTTCCACAACCCTTTACTATACGCGTGATCTTATGAACTAAATGCTCGAAATAAATATCAGAGAACGCGTTTAGCACAATTTCGTATGATGTTTTATGTGTAACTCAGTAAACATGCATTTCCACCAACATATCGAGGGTAAATTATAGTCACCTTCAACTGTAATCGTATGAGTCGGATACGTGTTTGAAATCAAACTCAAGTTTTCTTTGAACCTTTCAGCAACTCTATCATTTGCATTGGGAGGTCGGTAAAAGGATCCGGTTACCTTATTCCCGTTGCCAACAATGACCTCTGCCCAGACCAACTCACAGGAACTATCTACTTCAATTTCGTTACAAGATAAACTACTTCTAACAGCAACAAACACGCCACCGCCAACCATGTTTAGCCTATCCTTTCGGAAAACCGTTAGGTTCTTCGCAAAAATTTCGGCTTAGCTTACTCCGGCTTTAGCCAGCTTTAGGTGCCTATAATGATTTGAGCATCAGTGCTTTCTTTTAGCACTTGGTGCTCCGGTACTTTCCCAACACAACTACGCCAATTTACAGCTGTTACACCGATGGTCCTTGTAACAAAGTTCTTCCTGTGTTCGGCCTTCACCCTTTGTGGCTGAAGCACTTCTTGTGTTTTCGAGAGACCATCTAATCTAAAAAAAACCGCCACACAGCCCCTGCTACCCGCGTAGCCGCCTCCTCCGTATAGTGGACAGTCTTTACCACTTCTGTTAGCTGCTCGAATCCAGAGAGAACTTCTTCTGATCCAAATTGACACACATCATTGGTACCGACGTGAGCAACCACCTGCAGTTGGCTCCACCCTGTGTTCTTCATGGCATTCGGAAGGAACCGTTCCACATCTGGAATGACTCCACCCGTTATGCACACGGAGTGCACATTGGTTTTCTTTCCCTTCTTGGCAGCCATGTCCCTAAGGGACCCCATAACACGCCTTACGTTGGAGCTCCCAACTACCAATAATC
Organism: Schistocerca piceifrons; assembly: GCF_021461385.2. NCBI lineage: Eukaryota > Metazoa > Arthropoda > Insecta > Orthoptera > Acrididae > Schistocerca > Schistocerca piceifrons. The sequence goes on along the minus strand of NC_060140.1, from coordinate 652,237,367 downwards.
CCACCCTCTGTGACTGTCCGTATCTTGCAGGCTGTGAGGTTTCCACTGAAACAGGACAGGCGACAGCATCTGTCTCAGCGACCACAGGTGAGGGTTCAACCTCAGTGCGAGTGTTAACGGGACTGTCCACCGGTGGGGACCGATTGGAGGACTCTGCCGTGCTGGACGTCCGTCCCACGGCCTGCCCACAACAGTGGTGCCCATTAGCTGCAGCCTCAAGCTGTGTAACCGAAGCCATCACAGCCTGACGTTTAGAGCGAAGTGTCACCAACTCGTCTCGCATCCGCACACAACAATCGCAGTCCCTGTCCATATTAAAGACTGTTGAATACATGGAGCCTGAACATCTTGCCCTGATATTCTCCCCTGCAGACGTAATTACCTTACTTTATTGGAAACAGCCACTTAATTATATCATTTCGGTTTTCTACAGCGTGAGCTCTTTGTGCAACATATTGCGCAAGTTTAACACCTATCTGCCACGCTGACGACAGTGAAAACGAGGTATAATATATAAAACAAACCAGAGAGAATCAATACAAATACGTCATTCACAGGTAAAAACAAACATAGAAATACAATGTGGGTTGAGGGAGCGACTGATAAATATAAAATCAGACATACATGTGACAGCCTTATGCATTTCATCAGCTTAGGGCTCACGAGGACTGTATTAATAGCTATTATAACCCACCGAATATCGTTTCAGACTCCTGAATATTCATATCGATAGTTACACACATCATGAATCACATTTTATACCATTATGTTATACGTCACTTCCACCCAGTTTGAAAAACTTTTAGAGTCCAAAGGAAGCAAAGAGGGGGTTATTCAACAATGCTTGCGTCATAGACAGCTACACTGTTTTTCACAAATAGCCGTATGTCACAAAACACTGTAGTTTAAACGTTTCCTCTTTTTGCTTCACCAGTAAACACGTCCTCCGGTAGGTACAAATGTAATTGTATATTCACCATGTTTCCAGTTACGGGAAGTCTAATTTTGTGCCCTTTGTGCTACTCAATAGCCTTCTAGCCACTCACGTTTAAAACACACGGTCCAGTCACATTAATGTGACCACCGCCTTTGATCGACGTATACTTGCAATAAGCACCCACAGACAGCAGGTAGCAACACCAACAGGAGAGGGTAAACGAAACGTATCGAAGGGAAGGGGAAAAAGAGTGTATTCTTTGTCGTAATGCGGAAACGAAGCAATTTATCTGACTTCCAGAAGAACATGTATTTTTCCTTTCGGGCCAAGGGTGCAAGCATTTCCGAAACGGCTTAGTTTGTAAACTGTTCGCCTGCCGCAGTGGTTAAAATATACCGTGCATAGCCAAGTGGCGCTATCCAAAATCGGCGCGAGGTGACTGTGGTGTAACACGGGCCATGGAGTCAAGGGTGAACGACGGCGGTGGTTGTGTGTGCGGGCGAATAGGCAGGCAGCTAATGGGCAACTGACTGCCCAGTTGAGTCAAGGAGCTACCAACAGTGTCTCCCCAACGAGTGTTCTGCGAATGTTGCGTATGCAACAGGGGCCTATTTCATGTAATCAGTGGTGACTGCTGTTCATCATCGACGAAGACTGGAATTTGCACGTCAGTACTGTAACTGAACGTCCACTGGATGAGGATTGATGAACTTTTCAGAAAAATAACTTTTTATGCTCCATCTGACAGATGGCCGTTGGCGTGTATGATGTGAAACATCTTAAAGCAAAAAAGGAGGGAGCCTATGGTCCAGAGAATGTTTTCGTGGCATTACCTCGGTGATCACGTCATTCTGGAAGGCACAGTAGATAAACACGAGTATTCATCTCCCCTTCAGGATGATTTCCAGTCCTACACGCAGTTTTACTCGACGCTACAGCTTTTTCCAGCAGGACAATGCAACGTGTAACACAGCTCGCAGTGTACCTGCGTAGCTCAGACAGCAGCAGGATGAGTTTATTGTACTCCCCTCGCCACAAGCTTCCCGGCTTTGAACTCAATCAAGAATCTGTGGGACCACCTCCATCGGGTTGTTTATGCCAAGGATACTCAGCTGAGGAACACAGCGTAGCTGACTATGGCACGTAAATCAGCTCAAATCCACATCCCTGTCAGCACCTTCCAGAAGCTCACTGACTCTCATCCTGAACATCTCCCTGCAGTTGGCGCTGAAAAATATGGTTATTTGTGCTTTTGACGGGTAGTCACATTAGTATGACTCAGTAGTGTAACAGCTCTATCAGAAACGCTTTGTCTGCTCAGTTTCCATTAACATAGCATAGTACTCGCGTAATACGCCCAGTAATCACTTACTTATCGGTGGTATTCATATTAACGGTAGCTACCCTTCATAATTTCCTTTTGTGTTTAGCTGTGCGAGTGTATTTTCTTTCCCAACAGTGATCAAATTGTGATGCTGTGATAACTCTTCATTTTCGAATGTTACATTCGAAACACTAAGAGAACGCACACAATTATCCGCTACTGGAAACGCTGAAGGTCTCGAGGCTCATATACGCAGGGAACATCTACAGATATAACAGTCTCTGGGAGATTAAATTTTTGTGCAATATCTGGACTCACACTGAACTTTTATTCTGTGGACAGTGATCTACTCACAGCCCAGTCTCATAGCTGTACGTCCTACAATACCTCTATTTCACCTCCCAAACTCCACAAAAGGGCTTTTGGACACCTTGTTGGGCTAGCACTGCTGGAAAGAAGGAAGTTAAGGGGAAATGGCGTAGACACGTTTTGGAGCATTTTTTCCAGATTTCGCGTCTTACTGGCCGGCCGCGGTGGCCGAGCGGTTCTAGGCGCTTCAGTCCAGATCCGCGCTGCTGCTTCGGTCGCAGGTTCGAATCCTTCCTCGGGCATGGATGTGTGTGATATCCTTATGTTAGTTAGGTTTAAGTAGTTCTCAGTCTAGGGGACTGATGAGCTACGTTGGTAAGTCTTATAGTGCTTACAGCCATTTGAACCATTTCACCTCTTATTCTGTAGCGTAGTGTGCACTGCTTCATTAAAACATCCCGCCAGATGAAAACTGTAAACTAGATCGGGACTCGATCGTGGAATCTCGCCATTTGCCGGCGAGACTCTTATCACAGATCTTCATTTAGAGGAAGAGACGAAAAGTTAGCCTAGCGGATTGAAAATACCTCAGAAAACAAGCTCTCAGCGTGAGAAGCATTAACATATTTTATTAATGTTTCCCTGCATTTTCCCCTACCTTTGCACTCCACAAACCATTGCGCTGTAGTGTTGGTTACGGAGACGACTCACTGCCGCTGCTCCACTTCACCATGTGGTCATTTCACCATTATATAATGCACTTTTAAAACCACTATTTTGGAAAATTATGATAATACTACATTTTCTGATTTTACCTTTACTTATGTAGAGCCAACTTGTCTTTCTTTTTCTAAGAGTAATCCCTTAGCGATGCATAGGGCTTTCCTTTCCAAAATTAGATGGAATTCTGAATCCTGAACCTGCCAAAGAAGCCACGCTTGTCCCTCAGCCATTCAGAATCCGGAACCTGTTCAGCAGGATTACTCTGCCAACAGATGATGAGTCACAGGGTATATTTCCTGAACACCAGAAATCCTATGCTCAATACTAGAGTAGCCTATGAGCCAACATTGTATGCCAATCACCTCAGTCTCTCTCTCTCTCTCTCTCTCTCTCTCTCTCTCTCTCTCTCTCTCTCGCTCTCATGGTCATCCACAAGATCAACGCGATACACGTTCATTACATTCATCTGAAGTGAGGACATACATGTTTCCTGCAATATGGCTAAGAAGTGGATATTACAAGAAGACCACATCAGTAGCAAGAAGTATAAAACAGATATCCTTAAGAAGTTTAGGTCTTACGTTAAATCAGTTAACAGATCGATGCCATTTGTCACTCTGTGACCATAATGGCAGTGAAATGGGGGATTACACAGAGGAGGCCAGTATACTAAACATTCATTTCCAAGAATGTTTCACAGAGGAAGATCATTAGTTCCTCGTTCAAATTGTCACGCTAACGGCAAAATAAGTGACCACAGGATGAAACGCAGCTCTGATCGGTCAACAGTAGAGAGGCTAAAGGGTCTGATGGGTTATTAGGTCGATTGTACGTAGAGTATCCGAAATAACCGGACCCTCTTCTAGCAGCAGTGTCTATAGAGGAGCGACACTTTGCTTATTATTGTATTAAAGCACAGGTCATTCAAGTTTTCAAGATATGGCCTCAGTCGCACAAAACTCTAGGCCTGTATCTCCTACGACGGTGTTTTGTAGAACTTCGGAATACATTTTACGCCTGCGTGTTATGACATTTATGGAGCCGAAGAGCTCCTCTGCGGGGATCAACATAGGTTCCGAAAGAAAAGATCGTGTGAAACCCAGCCCGCTCTACTATTGCACGTTACCTAGAAAGCAGCAGGTACAGGCGTACAGGCAGTGGTCGTGTTAGTTGATTTCCAGAATGAGTTCGGAACAGATCCGCGCTGCCGCCTAGTGAGCAAAGTACCAGAGTACGGAATGTAAAGAAAATGTGTGACTGACTGGAAGAGTTTATAGGAAACAGAACAGAGACTGTCATTCTGAACGGACAGACGCCCTCACACGTAAAAGTAACTACTAGCGTGCCCTAGGGAGTGTTATGGGGCCATTGCTTTCCACAATTTATATAAATATAAATGAACTACCAGATAACATCGGTATATCCATGAAAATTTTCGGGAACTGATGCTGTTATATATAGAAAAATAGCAACGCTAGAAAATTGTAGCACGATGCTGGAAATCCTGCAGAGAATCAACGCTTAGTGCAGTCACTAGCAACTGATTCTCAATACAAACAAATGTAGTGTACCGCGAACACATAGGCACAAAAAACCTCTATTGTGTGGCAACAAGACTGTACAACAATCACTGGAAGCAGCTGTTTCCGTTGTGATCTTCGGTCCGAAAACTGGTGTGATGCAGCTCTCTATGCTACTCTATCCTGTGCAAGCCTCTTCATCTCCGTGGAACTACTGCACCCTACATCCTTACATCTTTCTGCCTCTGCTTACTCTATTCATTTCTTCATCTTCACTCCCCCCTCCACCTTCCTCTGTTACTAAACTGGTGATCCCTTGATATCTCACAATCTGTCCTATCGACAGATCCCTTCTTCTAGTCAGGTTGTGCTACAAATTTCTTTTCTCCTCAGTTCTATTCAATATCTTCCCATTAGTTACGCGATCTACCCATCTAACCTTCACCATTCTTCTGTAGCACCACATTTCAAAAGCATCTATTCTCTTCTTGTCTAAACTATTTGTAGTCCATGTTTCATTTCCATACATGGATACTGTCCACACAAATACTTTTAGAAAAGAAATTCTGGTACTTAAATCTCTGTTCGTTCTTAACAAATTTCTTCAGAAACGCTTTTCTTGCCAATGCCAGTCTATATTTTGTATCCTCTCTAATTCGACCATCGTCAGTTACTTTTCTGCACAAATAACAAAGCTCATCTACTACTTTAAGTGTCTCATTTCCTAATCTAATTTCCTCAGCATCACCTGATTAAATTCGACTACATTCGTTATCGTTGTTTTGCTTTTGTTGAGGTTCATCTGATATCTTCCTTTCAAGAGACTGTCCATTTCGTTCAACTTCTCTTCCAAGTCCTTTGCTGTCTCTGACATAAATACAATGTCACCGGCAAACCGCCAAGTTTTTATTTCTTCTCCTTGGTCTGTAATTCCCACTACAAATGTTTCTTCTTTTTCGTTCACTGCTTGCTCAGTAAGCAGGTTGAACAACATTGGGGATAAGCTACAACGCTGCCTTTCTCAACCACTGCTTCCCTTTCATGCCTTTCGATTCTTGTAACTGGCATCTTATTTCTGGACTAATAGTAAATAGCCTCTCCCTCCCTATGTTTTACGCCTGCTTCCTTTTGAATTTCAAAGAGAGGGTATCAGTTAACATCGTGAAAAGCTTGTTCTAACTCTGAAAATGCAATAAACCTACATTTGCCTTTCCGTATTCTATCTTCTATGAAAAGCTGTAAGTTGCTTCTACAGTTCTCCGAAAAACAAGTTTATCTTCCCCGATGTCGGCTTCTACCAGTTTTTTCATTCTTCTGTAAAGAATTCGTGTTAGTATTTTGCAAATGTGACGTATTAATTTCACAGTTCTGTAATTTTCACACCTGTCAATGCATGCTTTCTTTGGAATTGGAATTATTATATTCTTCTTAAAGACTGAGGGTAAGTCGCGTGTCTCATAGATCTTGTTCTTCAGGGTTTCGTCTTGCCTGACTCTCCGAAGGCTGTTTTTGGTTTTAACTGAACGTTGTCTATTCACGAGGCCTTGTTTCGTCTTAGGTCATTCAGTGCTCTGTCAAATTCTTCACGCTGTATCATATCTCCATCTCCCATCTCATCTACATCTTCGTCTTGTTCAATTTCATCAATATTGCCTTAAAGTACATCTACCTTGTAAGCAGCTCCTTCCTTAAAAAGTCTGAGAGTAGGCGTACGGGGCGATTTGAAGTGGGATGACGACGTAAAATTAATCATGGTTAACGTTGATGTCAGACTGAAACTCATAGGAAGAATCGTCAGGAAATTAAGACACGAACAAAGGAAGTAGATTACAAAACACTCGTTCGAGCAATGCTTGAACATTGATCGACGGTGTGGGATCCGCACCAGACATGATTGAGAAAGGAGGGAACAGAGAAAGTCCAAAGAAGAGTAGCACGCTATAGGTTCATTTATTTAAGTGCAGAAACGTCACAGAGACGCTCAGACAACGCCAAAGGCAGACGCTGCAAGAGAGGATGTCTGCATCATCGTAGGGTCTACTGTTAATGATCAGAGAGCGCATGTTTGAGTCAACCAATATATTCTAGCTCCTAGGTATATCTCACAGAAAGGTCATTAAGATAAAATTAGAGCGATTTGAGTCCACTCGGAGGCTTAACAGCAACTGTTCTTTCCCTGAACCAAACTGGACTGCAACGGGAAAAGTGGGAAGTGAAAGTGGTAGACGAACAAGCCGTAAGGTAGTTTCCGGAGTGGGGATGTAAATGTAGAAATATTCGCAAGTAATTTACATCTATAGAGACAAATGTAAGTCATCTGGAGGACATGAAATAATTTGTATGAAACAGAAAATTTACTATCAATGTGTCACTTGTCTTACGGAGGTGAAACATGGACTTTTAGTGCGAAAATTATTAAAGAGCTAAGCGGTGGTCAGAGAAAAATGGAGATCTAAGGTCTAAGATATTGTTTTCAGGACGCTCACCGTCATGGTCATCAGCGCCCTTGAAGAATATGAAATAAATTCTTAGTGAGGGTAAAGTTATTCCTCGTAAATGATCTATTTGAGACAGTGGCCCGCGAACACGCAGTAGAGTCTTGAAAGGCTGTCACAATAAAAGAGTGGTTGCTTCTGTAGTTAACTCATAACACAAAACATAAAATAAAACGACGATTAGCTGCGAAATTGTTAAAATTCATTCTATGGTACATGTGGCTCGCTAATCACTTACATGAATGGCGAAAGAGCTAGAAACTATGAAAACAAGTAAATGTTGATCATATTATGTCCATGTATTTCAAAAGTGCTTAGATAAAACTTGGGTTACAATTCAAAGATCTATGTTAGAGAGAAATGACTGGAATTATCAAGCTGAAGATACGACAGGACATAAATTGAACTAGATTGGAAGACGTAATTGCGACCGTACTTAAAACAGGAGTGAGTAGGCTCGAATGTGACCAAACGAATGAATGATCGATAGGCTACGGATGCTCCTTGAAATCGAAAAAAATTACGAAGAAGATGACGTAACGTTAATTGGGTAGACGAAGTTGGAAATCATGCAAGGGCAGCATGACTGCACGTATGCAGCAGCGGATGTCAGCTAGAGGATGCTGATGATCAGTCACAGATAAAATTACTGTTTTTTGTATCTTTTCAGTACAATCTCTTTTACGAAGAGACGAGTAATCTACAGCTGTTCCACTGTTACACGATGCTGAGAATTCTGAATAATGATGTGCAACTGAAATAAATTCAGATTATTTAATGTTATTAGTGTAGTAGCCTGGATACCTACTTTGTAAACATTCTTGAAGTTAAGGTCTTCAGTGGCACATCGTCAAAAACTCGACTTTGATCAGATTAACGAACCGCAGGTGTCGACTGCATATGTGGCACCGAGAAAAAATTCATTCTCGTGTGCAACTCAAATAATATTTGTATTTTGTAACTAGAGATGTCTGTAATATTCTAAACGGTATTTATTGGTTTAAGAGATGTATTCGCTGCCCGCGCCTCGTGGTCGTGCGGTAGCGTTCTCGCTTACCACGCCCGGGTTCCCGGGTTCGATTCCCGGCGGGGTCAGGGATTTTCTCTGCCTCGTGATGGCTGGGTGTCGTGTGATGTCCTTAGGTTAGTTAGGTTTAAGTAGTTCTAAGTTCTAGGGGACTGATGACCATAGATGTTAAGTCCCATAGTGCTCAGAGCCATGTATTCGCACAATGCACGTTCAGGATGCTTGTCTGGAAAAATTTAATGAAACTTCGTAGTTGACAAAATCATTTTTTTCGTATGTACACAATCCAAAACATGTCGTAGTCTTTTTCGCGCCGAATCATTCGTGCGTTACTAGATATTAGGAAAAAAAGCAATTTTAACTATAAAATTCATTTGTGTCGTCTTAAATCAGGAAAACAGGTAGCGCTGCCTGTGTAAATGGCCGAATGACTTGAGAAACAAACTGTATAAAGGCAAAATTTACAGTAGATTCCTTTATTTATGATTTAACCATCAGGATTTTCACAGGGAGTTACCTACAGTACTAGCGTTACACTAATTTACCAAAGTGACCAGTGTAGCATGTACAAATTAATGAAAACTATCAGGACAAGCTGCAAACGACAATTAGCTCACATTGTGGAAAGGCGCTTGAGATTCCTTCACTCTGCTTAATGGAGGACCATCATCATTAGCCTGAATTCTCGTGAACTCACAAATGAGGGCGTTGTATCCTTTTTGTTTTCATATTTTTAATTAGTAATTTTTTAATCAACGCTCTGTCTTTTAGTAGCAAAATATATCCTATCCCTCTATTTTACTGTACTCACTTACCACAAAGAAGTACTTTTCATAATTAAACGTTCGCCTTAATTCGATAAAATGAAACATATGACCTACTTTCACGTTAAGAATGGAAGAAAGTTTTATGGGTGCGCGAATTTGGTGACAATGTTGAAAAAAGTCCTCTGGTAGATTTTCAGGCTTTACATCTCATCCCCATTTACTTAATCCCAAGTATCACAAATAATTTATAATCATTTGTATAATAAATAATCAGAGAGCCTGAAGATTAAGTTACGATATAAATACGGACATATATTCTGCCCTACCGTTCCATATCGAACAAAAGAAAATTAAAATGTGTTATATCACTACCAAATCCCTTAACGACTGTTGAGTGCCGAGCTCGCTTCGTCAGCGTTATCTGGTGTAACTAAATTAAATGCTTTCTCAGACGATGGGGGATAGTATTCTATGAAAATATGATGTATTACTGAAGAATAACACATAAGGAAAGATGAAACAAGTGACAGTATTCAGTTACATATTCTTTCCTACGAAATCAAAATCTTGTAGTCTGGATCTCACCCTCTGATAAAATAATACGTCACAGTTTTCTCTCTTCCCCAAACAGTTCAATGAATTCATCTGCATTGTCTTTCGTGGTAATACAGAAATAATGGAATGTGGTTACCAAATGACTCAGTCTCTGACTTCACTACACTTGCGAGGGGTGGCAATGCTCGCCGCGTCCGTGATGTTTTCTGCTTCATGTCTCCCGGCTCGTTCTAAATGTCAAGCATTTGTTTGCTGAGAATGGGACTGCTGACCCCTGGTTTCCCGAGATAGGGACTGATGAGCGCCGCCAGTCCTCTGTAACCGCAGGTTCTCGATCGTGCTTCAGTGACACGCGTGCGTGTCTGAATGAACATTGGGTAACGTGAATTGTAAACACAGACGATGGACAATAAAATAATACCTATTAAACGCCTCGACGGGTGAAAACGACGATCACAATGAATGTGCTTCCCTACAGAGGGAGTCACATGATGTTCGTGCGGGCAGTAAGAAACGTCGACAATGTTACGGCGTAAAGTCAAACGCCGGGACGCCAGGCGGGAGCGTTAGAGCAGAGAGGGCTGTGAGACGACGTCAGCCAGTTTATTGCACGCGGACCGATCACTTTTCAGGATGACAACGCGACGGCAGCGGCCTCTACACGAAGAGTTGATAAGTGCTAAGCCGCCTGCCAGCAGCCCAGTTCTACTGATGCATCTGCTGTATTACTTCACTTGCACTGGAATCGTTGTACTGAAGGACATCGATTATATTGCATGTCCCCCCTTTCCTTACGACTCATCTATGTATTTCACAGAGTTAAGTATTGTCAATTATTTTCTGTGATAAAACTGATTAATACGATTTGCTTCAAATGTTGTCTAGCGATCCGAGAAAGCAGGTTTCCTAGGCACCCCATATTTAAAGGGTATGGCAGACAAGAGGGACATACAGAGGTTTGGGTTGCTCTGGAAGGCATGCACGGTTAAGATGACCACTTGAGATAAGCCGGAAATCTTGGTTCGAATCCTGGTCCAGCATTCGTTTGGTCACCAATAAATAGTACACCTGAAGTCAAATTAAATTCACAATTTGGTATAAAATTTCTTATTTCAATATTTAAGAACATCTGTAGATCGTCTGTTCCTTCAAACATACATGTATGAAAGAACATTACAAAATGTGTATTGTAAACACAGAAGCTGTACAACAAAATAATCACTTGTCTAAGGCTTTCACAGGCAAGCGGGGATCTGTCTGAGTCGATGCTTACTTCATTAGCTGCTCGTGGGACTTTCGTGGAGTCTAAGTACCTTTCTTCCACTATCAGTGATTTCTATGGTCCGTTGGGCAGTGTTAGCACCTAACCCAAATAGAGCTCTCGTGGCTGCTCCACCTGAGACGTCTGTGAATGTACGAGAAAGCAATAATAGTAACAGACTTCATCCTGTGGTACATAACACAGTTATTGTTCTTAAACGACTTGTTGTTAACAAGAACACGGGAGATTAAAAAATGCATACAGGCTTCTCGGTTGAGAGTTTAAACTCCTTCTTCACCGCTATTTCAACCTACCGTCGAAGAATGGGTTGCAGCTGACGAGTTTTTGTTGCAAGACTGAAGACACAGAAGCTGCCAAGGAACAAAGAACAATGGACAAGGCACTTAGCTACTGACGTGTACCATTAATAACTACGGCAAAGACATTCACACCTAAAACGCTACAGTCAGGGTAGCGAATGCTACAAGCGATCAGAGGAGATGTGACCGACTTGATAACTAAAATATCGTGATGAGAGGGAATGCCATATAAAGACGGAATTACATCCTTGAAATTCCAGTTAATGGAGCTTTCATAGGATAATAAGCCTTCACGTAGTATCGTAGGCCTTCTCCAAGTGAGAAAATAGAAGTGAAAATGGCGAATGAGATCCTGTTGCACAGGGGAGAGCAGCTCGACGTGGCATGGGTTCAACAGGTCATTGGAAATAAATGCAGAAATATCGAATCTGGTTGCCTCTATAGCCGTCCTCAATTGCGAAAATGTTGCTGGTGCAGGATTTTGTGTACGAACTGACCTCTCGATTGTGTGCCATAAATGTTCGATGAGATTCATTTCGTGCTATCTGTTACCAAACCAAACGCTCGAACAGTTCAGAATGTCATTCAAAACAATCGTGAACAACTGAGTCCCGGTGATATGTTGCACTGTCATCCACAAACATTTCATTAATATTTGGGAACTTGAAGTCCATAAATAGCTGCAAATGGTCTCCAAGTTGCCGGACGTAAACATATCCAGTAACTTATCGGTTCAGTTGCACCAGAGGACCCAGTCTATTCTACGTAAACACAACCCATATCATTATCGAGCCACAACAAAATTGCACAGTGCCTTCTTGATCAACTTGGGTCCATGGCTTTGAGCTCCCCTCCACATCCGAACCCTACCATTAGCTCTTAGCTACTTAAATCGGGACTCAGATGATCAGGTCATGCTTTTCCAGTTGAGTCCAACCGATGTGGTCAAGAGCCCACGAGAAGCGCTGCAGGCCATGTCGTACTGTTAGCGAAGGCAATCGCGTCGATCGTCTGCTGCCGTAGACAGTTAGCGCCAACTTTCGTAGCACGGAGCTAAGTGATACGTTCGTCGGAAGTCACACATCGATTTCTCAGATTACTTCACGCAATGTTGCTTGTGTTTTAGCAGTTAGCGCTGGTAACTCTACGCAAACCCGCTGCTCTCGGTCGTTAAGTGAAGGCCGTCGGACACGGCTTAACCCGTTGTGAGAGATAATGCCTAAATCTGGTGTTCTCGGCATACTCTTGACACTGTGGATATCTGAATATTGAATTCCGTACGATTTACGTAATGGAATGTCCCATACAAGCTCCAAACACCATCTCCTCTTCAACGTCTGTTAATTCCCGACGTGCGCCATAATCATGTCAGACACCTTTTCACATGAATCTCATGAGCACAAATAACAGCTCCGCCAATTTACTGCCATTTTATACCTTCTGTACGTGATAATACTGCCATCTGTATAAGTGCACATCGCAATCCAATTGCTTTTGCCACCTCACTGTCTAGCCGCTTCCAGGGGACCATGTTATCAAATGCTCAGCGATACGTCTTATACCCGTACTGAAAGTGACGAAGGAATTGCCTGGGTACTAAGATCCAGACAAGGCCGTGGTTGACCATCCGCTCCGGTTTTCCTCACTCTGCCGTTGAGATAAACGCTACTTTGTTCTGAGCGGTTCTTCCCGGGTTTTAAAAGAGAAATGGTAGTTGCCTCTCGCAACGAGTCCAGAAAGTGACCTGACGTCCACCAAGGTTAAAAACCCTTGTGAAGTGCCATTACATCCCATAATGGGCCCTATCATGACTGGGTGACGTGTTACGAGCTGCAGATAACGCAGAATCCAGCTTCCACAAGGAGAAGGGCCAAAATCACAGTCCCAACAGCCCCTCTCTGCAGACACACAGCAGCATCGCGGAGGTGAATCATGACTGGCAGTGATGGTAACTATGGCAAAATATTTCGCCATAGTCTGGGCAACAACTCGCAGGTTGTTCTGGAGACCGCCATTCCCCATTATTGTATTCAGTGGCCCCATTCATGCTCTCCCAGAAATCCTGCTGATGATCTCCCATGTAGCTTAACTCTCATTGGTACGCTTTATGGTGCCCAGGAACTGTTGAATCGCTCTATCTCGAATAATTCGGCAACATTTTACACTCACCACCGGAAACTCTGCGAGTTCCGTGTGGTTATCCGGCAGTTGAACCCACTTACAGCCACCTATCCCATTCTGGTAGCTCTCCAACAAGGGAGAGGCTGTCTCCCAAGCTGGCCTCAAGCCCGTGGAATTGAGATTACAGCTGCGCGGTGGATTGTTTGCGTAATATGATCTGTCCATTGTCGTGCGCTGACTGGGTGTTAAAGCTCAGTAAGTTGACTGTTACCTTACGAAACACACATCGTGGCGGCTTTCTTGCACGCAGTATTCCAAACAGGAAAATGATCACACTGCTGCAAGTTACCGATCACTTCCCGTTGAGCGTTGTGTGGAAGGGTTGAAGAGAATGTAGTGATGTTGATACCAATGAACGACCCAGTTTCAGTGATGTAGTGCGTTCTCTGACCCATATTCGACACACATACACATGTAGCCATGAGAAAGCTCTAACTCTGCTGAAACCGAGAGCTTATTGTGTTCGTTAAAATCACCACAGAGATGGGTGACCTGATAAGTTCACTAGGTTCGCTGAGAGCCTATTCGTCTAGCACCTCCTCATGAGGAGCAAGCACTGACACATCGAATGCTTGTAGGCTAAATGTAACAGAGAGAACCAAGGAGTGGTAGGAGTTGTTTACCAAATATGCACTCTTCCTTTAGCTCTATCTCTACGAAGGCCTCTCTGACACTATTGTGGACAACGTGTCCACGTAGTTTAGGGGCATCAGAGTAATTAAAATGTGGAACTTGAAGCCAGATACACGTTGGTCCACGCTCAGCCAATAGACGTAGTTCCTTCCCCCAAGCTTCCTAAAGCGATTCAGTTTCGTGTAAGTATGGAATCCATTTTGAGAGTGAGACTTTCCTTTATGATTTCCCCCTGTCATTTCACTGTGATTGCAGCCAGGACGGGCGGGGTGGGGGGGTGGCGTTAACTGAGGGGCTCGCTGGTTACCTCTGTAGCACTTCAACGCCAATACGATCGATAGTTTGGTAATCATATGATGCATCATACAGGACCAAAGTTGCATGGTGTAATGGCGTCGGATCTGATGGTTCTGGCCTGCTGGTTTTCGCCCCCAAATTGTACTTTGCAGACGGTGGTAAGGCCATTTAACACAAACGTTTTGCTGGGTTTCTTCTCCGTGCTGCCGAAGGGGTCTGCTATCCTTTCTAACATCTGTCCCGTCAACCACCATTATGTCAGTGGCCGGAAGGCCTGATTGTGGAAGCAGCAGATCGGAGTTACAGTTACACTAGCAAAATTTTTGAGAACTGGTGCGAGCACTAGCCTTCTGTTCATTATGCTGAGACAAACGACAGTACGTAAGTGAGTAGACATCTGGCATTCTTCGCGTCAGAATGGGAGATACGTTGGCTGACTTTTATGTCCTGGATTTTCTCCTCTTCCACGAAAACAGGGCATTCCTTGCTAACTGGATGATCTTAGGAGCTGTTGACTCATGCGGGTGGAGAGGTACATTGAATACATGGTTCCTGGGCAGTGGAGCAGAATCTTCCATACTTATCCTGAATATTGCAACCAAAAGCGGCATGACCACACTGTTGACACTGAAAACAGCGCGTTGCATTAGGTACACGGGACCAAATTTTGAGCTGGTTTAAAGCCTGCAGCAGTATACTCGTATTTATGTTACTTAGATAAAGTGTAAGTCAGGATAAATGATTGCGACATTCTCATGAAATTCTGTACTTCATTGACACGTTCGCTTAACCATTCCTGTTCGTGTTCTTTGGTGTGTGTATCCGTAACGTCCTAGCAGGTCACAGCTCCTTTACAACAGTTTAGCCCATTGTGCAGGACACTTTTGACAGCATGTTCTCCACTTTGTTTAGTATTTATAACTTATTCACGTGTGTAGTCTTTAGGCCCTCGTTTAGTAGTGTACCACTGTTCAACCTCTTTCAGTGATTTAAAATGTCCTGCAAGACTCTAGAGCTTCATGTACGAGGGTTGGAACTTTAATAGAGGCAACTATTTATTTACAGCTCGTACAAAATAGATGCGTATTTCAAAGTTTTACTGACCTTCAAAGTAGACACCAGCATTGTGTATAACCCGTTGCCATCGATGTGGAAGTCGTAGGATATTCTCAGCAATGCCAGTTGTGTTGACAGTTCGAACAGCGCGGTCTATTGCCCAACGAATTTTTAGCAGTTCTGAAGCGAATACCGTGATGTGTTTTCTTCAGTTTAGAAATCTAGTTGAACTCACTATGACTTAAGTGAAGGGAGTTCAGTAGGTGGTATAGCACTTAGCAGCCCCATCATTCAAACAAATCGGTAACAGCTTGCACTGTACGTGCCTGAGCATTGTCCTGCAAAATGATGATCAGGTCCTTCAGAAGGTGTCATCACTTCTGTCTCTATGCTGTTCATTTTCGTAACACAACCTACGACCAGCTTAGAGACAGAAATGATGACACTTCCTGCAAGACCTGAAGAATTGTCTTTTACAGAGCAGTATGACTGGTTTTAATATTTTATATCACGTTTGGAACAGATGTCAATATGACTCGTGCAGAGCCCCATGATTATTAGAGAGTTGACGAATTATAAAACAGCTCTACAGATATTACGTTTCAATCGCTGTTCTATTAATGCTTCTGATAAGAATCATGGTTGTATTCTATTGGTTCGAAACAACGGGATTTAGCTCACTATTCAGTAAAGTTCTCGGAGTGGGTCTTAATCGTCCGTATTTCTCGTGGATTTATTGTATTTACTGCAGATCTCCATCCCATCACGTGGAGGCAATGGAGCAGATGAGTCTTCACAGCAAACAGTTTCTCGTCTGTTTTGATTCCCTTCGTTCTTGGTTCAAATGGCTCTGAGCACTATGGGACTTAACAGCTATGGTCATCAGTCCCCTAGAACTTAGAACTACTTAAACCTAACTAACCTAAGGACATCACACAACACCCAGTCATCACGAGGCAGAGAAAATCCCCGACCCCGCCGGGAATCGAACCCGGTAACCCGGGCGCGGGAAGCGAGAAAGCTACCGCACGACCACGAGCTGCGGACTCCCTTCGTTCTCTAAACTTCTCAGCGTATGTACCTGGCAGGTATAATGCCCTACTGTACTTCCTTCAGCAGTGTGGGACGAAGTCTCATTCTCCTGGGTACAGGGACATGAGGGAATCTGGAGAAATTTACAAGCTGACCAAGCTGCAAATGAGTTTTGTGGGGCATACGACGTGATACAGTGTGCCGTTGCTCGGCAGGCTGTCATTTCACTGTTGCTTTGGAGATCCATGCAGTTGTGGGGGAGGTGTGGTTAGCAATGAGAGGTAACAAGCTGTGACTGGTGAATCAAACAATCCAACCGCGGCGTTTTTCATGCCAGTCACTCACATCTACATCTACATGGATACACTGCAAATATCACTTAAGTGTCTGGCAGAGGGTTCATGGAATGACTTTTACAATAATTCTCTATTATTCCACGCTCGAAAAGTGCGCGGAAAAAACGAACGCCTATATATTTCCGTGCGAGCTCTGATAACTTTTATGGTATTAGGTCTTCAACTTTGCTTCCGCCGTTTTGCAATAGACAGAAGCAGCGGCAGGTGGGGTTCAGGTGGTTGGTCATAGGTGTAACACAATAAGCTTAGGCATCTGTAAACATAACGCCATAAAAATATTAGTCGATTTGTGACTGCATCATTAGGTTATTCTCGATTAAGTACGTCAACTTAGGTACCCGTTTCTCGCCATTTGCAGGAAGCTTTAATTTTCTGCTTTAACATGAAGAAATCTGCTGCTATGGCTCTTAAAATGCTGGATAAGACCAATGGTGAGGGAACTGTTACTGGAAGAACGTGCAGAGAATGTTTCCAACGCCTTAAGAACGGTGATTTTTGATTTCTAAGACCGGCATGACGGTGGAAGACAGAACGTTTTCGTAACTACTGAAACAGACGAATACAGTCACAGGACATTATTATTATTATTATTATCAAAAGTAACTGATGCGTTCTAGCCCAGCACTGAAACACAAATGGCCAAAATACAGCGATAGACACTTAAGGTAATTTTGCAGCAGGTCAGTGTCGACCCCATGTCGCAAAACCCGTCAAAATATCCCGCCGTATTCTCCATACGTTGCTCCCTCTGCCTACCACTATTTTCGATCATTGGCATATAGTCTAGCTGACCAGCACTTCCGATCGTATGAAAAAGTGCAAAATTGTTTTAATGGACTTCACCTTTAAGTCAGTGACTGTTATAAGTTTTTATTACACTATTGTAATTTCGGCCTTAAGCCATTATCAAGTGCTGCTGAAAAATAAAGAATGTTTAAAAATTATTTTACAGGTTAATTATGTATCTCGACGTTGTGCCGATTATACAAGACATTTTAACTATGTAGCCATGTTACTTACATATTATCTTCGCTACTTTACGTATTAGTCTATTTTCTTCTTCTAGTGGTATAACGCTACTTTGGTATTCGCTATAAGGTTTTCAATCGCGCTATCTCGGGGTCTGTTAGTGGCACTGAATTTCAATCCTTTATTTAAAACATTTAATTCTTTGTCCGTGAAGACTATATCGGTAAAGTAGCGAAGACTATACAAAATCAGTTACATATACAAGATAACGGTGTCTACTTAGAACATGACACCAACAGGATTATTAGGAGTATTAACGATAAACTAAAAACGCATAATGCAATTAGTCGTAAAGCGGATAAGAGTGGTTCAATTGTGATTATGCCCGAGTCAGATTATAATAAAAAAGTATTACAGTTTTTTAAATATAACAAAGTTATCAAAGCCAAAAAGATTCGACTAAAAAAGTTAACGAAACTTTAAGGAAAATACTTAATAACACGAATTTTTTTTTAACAACAAAGAAGTCAAGGGACTTATTAATATGAACCCCATAGCTCCAAAGCTAAGAGCCCAACCTAAGATTCATAAGCAATCGGTACCACTACGGGCCATCGTTAACTGTATCGGTAGCACAGCCTACAATATTAGAAAAAACTAAACACCCTACTCAAAGAGTATTATACTTTTGATAACCAATATACAGCGTGCGATTCATACGAAATAGCTAAAGACCTAAATAATATCCAAATTCCACGAGATGGAATGTTTGTCTCCTTTGGTATCGAAAACAGGTACACATTATTCCAGTAAAGGAAACAGTTGAAATAATAAGGACAAATTTACTAAAACACCAAGAGATTTCCCTGCCAGAGGTGTAAGAATTTATAGATTTGATAGAATTCGTTACCTCTCAAAACTGCTTTCCAAATTGAAATATACACAACAGGAAGGCCTCGCCATGTGTAGTTGTCTAGCAGGAACCCTAGATGACATTTTTATAAACACTCTAGAAACTAGATTTTTTGCAGAATTTGAACAGATAAAAGATAAAATTCGATACTACAAAAGATATGTAGATAACACATTAATAATATGGGAAGGCTCTACACACGATTTAAACATAATGCATAACCAACTAATCGGCCTACACCCAAACATAACTTTTAGAAAAGAAATAGAAAATAATAAAAGCATATTTTTTTTTAGATCTCCAAATCACGAATGAAAGTGGCCAACATAAAGTCGGAATCTTCTGGAAACCCATGGCAACAGACTGTATTATAAGTATTAACTCGTGCAATCCAAAACGACATAAGCTAGCATATTTCTACTCTATGATACATAGATTATGTACTGTACCACTGGACGAGGACGAGAAACAAAATGAACTAAGGATACTACAAAAAGTGGCTATTAACAATTGGTTCGAAGCCAATTTTTTTTCTTTATTGTTATTTCACTCCCCAGCACAATATGGGGAGTTACAGAAACCACATAGTCAAATGAGAAAAGAACACATAACAGAGAATGATATAAAGTGATGAAAAAAAGAAACAAGAACAAACATAGATGATTAAAAACTGTAGATTTAGAAACAACATAGATAAGAGCCACACACACATGCGAAGAACGCACACTGTGAGTCGAAAAGAAAAACAAAGAATCAACAGTGGGAACACAAACTGATGATGCTGGCGACACTGTTGGTGCTGGTCGAACATAGCACGGCACACGGCGCTGGAGTAACACTGACACCACAACGAAAACGCTAAAAATCACTGCACCGAAGGGGACCTACCACCGTGTGAAGGGTGGAGGGAGGAGGGGGAAGGGGGTAAGGAAAGTGAGGGGCAGAGACGGTAGGGGGACTCTGGGAGAGGGGCAGGAGGGGGGGCAGTGGAGGGGAGAAGGAACCGAAGCCAAATTAGTTAAGGACCTATATGAACGCAAAGTTAAAAGAGGAAATATAGACCTAAATAGTAAAATTACGTTAGAAAGAGAGTACAATTAGCGCAAAAAGAATAAATTTCGTACCTTGCCATACATAGGCACAATATCAGATAAATTTGCGCAGGCTTTTATGAAATCCCCTGTTAAAGTCGGATTCCACACCAATAACACCTTAGCATGGAACGAGGGCATACTCTTTGCTTCCTAGTACAGTTGTTGGACTGCAATGGCGCTCCACAAATAGCTAAACAATATCTGTAATCCCTTTGCTCTCCAAACGGTTGTTAGTAACCTGCAACCAGCAGTCTGCAGCTGTGGTCTAATGCCTTTGTGACTAGTGATGGTTTAACGAACATGTGCACTTACATATTATGTTGTTTTACGATGTTTGAATACTTGAGCTCGCACTGTGTAACAACGTCACGAGTACATTTAGTACTATTGACAACGACATACAACTCTGTCAGCTTACATTACGCTGACGTGGGTTAAAGCCATAATATGTAAGTAACATGGTTGCATAGTTAAAATGCCTTGTATAATCGGCACAACGTCGAGATGCATAATGAATCTGTAAAACAATGTTTTCAACCTTTTGTATTTCTCAGCAGCACTTGATAATGGCCTAAGGCCGAAACTGCAGTAGTGTAATAAAAACTTATAAATGTCACTGGCGTAAATATGATGCGATTCAAAATAATTGTTATGACTGTAAATCCCAGCTACAACAAGTTTATTCAAGTGCACAAGTGAATAGATTCATGGATCCCCACAAAAGACGCCCGGTTCTTCCGCCACGGAATTCGTATGCTATCCGAAAGATGGAAGAATGTGGTGGCCAGCGAAGGGCAATACTATGAATCATCATTTTTTGGTAAGTTTTTCACAATAAAGCCCATAACTTCCAGAAATAACGCCGCAAGCAAACTTGTAGACCTAATATTATAATGATCGTTTCTCCCTACGCAGGTTCGCGTCAAAAATAATATTCACGCATTCGGAGGAGAAAGTTGGTGATAGAAATTTCTTGAGAAGTGTCTGTCGCAACAAAAACGCCTTCCTTTTAATCATTCCCACGAAAAATGCTGTACCATGTCTGTGACTCTCTCTCCCCTATTTCACGATAGTACTGATATGCTTCTCTTCTCTGAACTTTTTCGATGAACTCTGTTAATCCTATCTGGTAAGGATTCCACACCGTGCTGCATTACAGCAAAGGAGGACGGACAAGCGTAGTGTAGGCAGTCTCTTTACTAGATCTGTTACATTTTCTAAGTGTTCTGCCAATAAAACGCAATCTTTCGTTGGTCTTCCCCACAAAATTTTCTATGTGTTCTTTCAAATTTAAGTTGTTCGTAATTTAATTCCTAGGTATCTAGTTGAATTGACGGCCTTTAGATTTGACTGATGTTTCATGTTGAGAGGCACCCACATGCCTTGCTCATACTGTGGCATCAAGCAGTCAGGCCTGCAAGATGAGTGGTCTGCCAAGCGAGTGGATTCATTTTTAATTTATCGAGTAACATGAACTCTCGTACTCACAATTTAGTTACAAATTATCCTCCTGTATGAATAGTACGCAACGGAAACACGCATCTGACTATCAGTAGTTTACAGAACTCTGACTGTACACTACGCACTGGCAATGCCACATTTTCTTTTTGTCTTTTATTTAACGGCTTTTGTCAACACGTGGCCACCGCACTGAATTTGAATGGCGCACAGATTACAAATTCGGGACATTATGACAACATACAATTCGAAGGAAAAGTCCGCCAATCTTTTTCTTTTCACAATTCCGATAAATTCTCTAACCTAAACACACAAATTCTATAACCTACAACAATAACACATTAGAAATTCCGCCCAGTGGGCATGGCTTTACATTAGTGAACCTCTATATTATGGTCTCGTAATTATTTAACGCTACAGTGCACTTTCTGGATAGGATGGTGGATCTTTTATTATATCTCACACTTCGACTCTCACAATCATCATCACGAAACTTTCCTCCAGATCGAGCGATACTGAAGGAACATGCATAACCCACTACTCTTTTGAAGCTACCTTGCTACTCTCCCATGCAAGCCACACATACCCAAATTACATGACATACATCACACTGCAATAAGAAATATAAAACACTAAATAGTCATAACACTGTCACTTTCAGCTTTCCCACTTCAATTAATATTTATCCCGGTTTCACACGACACTGCCCCACTTCGTAATTCTACTTTCCTACTATGAACTCTGGAGATATATGCACGTCTTCCTGTGAAATTCAAGCCAAGTGGCGTTGCTGGATAGACGGCCGACTCACCTTGCTTCTCTCTCAGAGTTTGAATCTAGCGTCACACGGAATCATATCATGCAAAGAAATATTAGGAACGTATTCATTACACACGCGAGTCCTCAACTGATACCATGGACGAGTACATCTCTTTATCTTTTGTCTCATACACAGTTTGAGACTCACACAGTACTCACCACGTGGAAGTACTCGTCTCTAGTTTCAAGTCCTGCACACGCCATTTCTTAAATATTTCAACTTACGGTACACATGCTATTTCTTAAATATTTCAACTTATTGTACACATGCTAGTAATTCAGCTTAACTTAGGCACACGGAAGTTTCTCAACTTGTTGCTACACGTGGTTTCATTGTGACCGTTGGTCACTTCCGAAGATTACTATAATCTCATTAATATTACCTGCCTGACATTTAATTCTCCCCACAAAAGTTCCTGAAATAGAGATATTATTATTTCAAACTACTCTTAAATATTCCACATGCATACCATGTCTCCACTCTTTCGTCATTACGGAGCACCACTAAAACAGGTCTTAACAGCACAAGATCCAGCGGCAGAGTGCTGAAACATGGCCGTTGTCTAGGTCCTCTCTCACCTTTGCTGAAGTGGGAGCACCTAGCTACCGTATTGGTCAGCCACATTTCAGGCGCTCAAAGCTCAGGTAAATTTCATCTCTTTGGTCCCACCAAAGGTGGCCAAAGGATCGACTCAAAGATGATCATATATTCACATTCACTATCTGTGGTTAGCAGACGACCATACATTCATTCATTTCACAGATCTCACCAAACTGGATGTAGGGATTTATTTTGTGGGAGTGCACATGTGATCAATTCAATAAATAAATTGTCATTCTTTCCCACACTGGTATCCGGCTTCACTGTATTAATTGAAATTGAGTTATTTTACAAATAAAAATGTGTAGTTCTGACAAAAATCATGAAGTATGTTGTACATATTTTCAATGTTGGGCGGTACTGTACCCTTTCATCACCGGCTACCCATGCAGAAAAAAATGGCACGGTACTATCCTTGCAATGCGAGGGTAGTTCCGAACATTTTTTTAAGAAAACTGTATTATAACAAACATAGCAAGTCATCAAAATAACCAGGAGGAGACCTTATCCCCTGGTGACCTCAAATTGACGACCAAATGTTGTTACTTTACCAAATTATTGACACAGTTGTTGCATTATTGTACTCTCCACAATCCGGAGTAACGTACACATACATATTTTCAACAATCCAAATGACAAATAAAACATCATATCATACAAATAAAAAATAATGGTGAGATAAAAATAAGCTTACTTACCGGGATCTCCGTTATTTTTAGGAGTAACCCAAACATCAATAATTCTAAAACAAATAAAAAAATACTAATTGTACTCATGAAATTTTAAATAGCTCACCGTCCAAACACAGAACAAGTAATCTGACATTCATAAATTGCGTTGTAATGATCTTTACACGGCAATGTCTAAATACAAAACAAAATCAACAAAAGAAAAAAATTTTGTACACTAGTTACACGTAGAAGTCAGGCTCCATATCAATACACGCAATAAATAGTTAGCAATAAGTGCTTGAATCCACCAGTAGCTCTCGTATCTTACTCTACTGCTCATTTCTTTGTTGTTACACATTTGGACGACAAGAACTTGCATTTCAACTAGCCTTCGTTACACTTTAATGTGAAATATCACCATTGTGATAATGCAACAAGATTATTACTGTCCATGACATCAAAATACATCAGTTAATTCCGATATTTTGTTGTGCAATGCAAACTCTTGTCCCCTGTGACAACCTTACTGGCCAATGCAACAAGAGCCGCTACGTTAGTATTACGCCACTGGTTAATAATTAAAGCATCATTGTACCAAATATTCTAATATACATGCTACATGAACTTGATAACCCAGAACAAACAAACAAACAAAAACACTAACTATTCTAAACACAAATGTTAATGAAATACAATTACACTTGCTGTCCCTTCAGGAATGAACCATATAAAAAAAATTTACACAATTACAAGTACAAATACATTATTCCCTATCTTGCGAGTCACACAGAAACATTTCATTCTGTGATTTTCTTGGGGTCAAAAGGTTGCGGATAGTTTTCCTAGAAACACTGTCTCGGTGTCAAAGCTCTCCCATGGTTACCCGGACGAAAGTCTTTAAGTCACTCAAATCGGCATTTTGAACACGCACTGAACAGTAAACTGTATCTCACATTAAACACAAATGTCATAGTCACTCTCAGAGTACCATCCACACGAATCTGGTCGTCCAGAAATGGCCCTACAACTACTATTACCCACGGTTCTGTCCTTTCAGTTCATGGTGTAATTAAAAGTCGTAAGTTCCAACAAACAGCACTTATTCCCGCACCAATTCAAGAAATGTCTCCTACTACAGATGCAAATGTCAATGTCCCACTTTAGTTTCTTGCGTTCATACAATAATTAGTCACCAAACGACAACTGACCTCTTTAAGAATACCACGCGTCCCACATGCAATTCACAAAGCACACTTAACAAGTCACTGCCAAAAGTTTATGGATCTCACTGTTCAGTGGTCAAGACAAAACAAAACGATCGTCCTGTCTGCTACAGACAAAATCTTTTCCACCACTCACAATGTGGAAACACCAGTCCTTCACTTTCCACCTTATGGAGACATACGAGCAGTCATCTTGTTTCACGGGTCCACAGTCCAGTACTAGTTAATAGCTGCTGGTAAAAATGCCTGCCGGACTCTGCCGCACGTCGTTCATTCTGCCGTCGCTCCGCCGTTGAGCAGAAGAAACCACCTGCTGTAGCCTCCGCAGGATACTTTCCCCAGTCGTAAGGGTGGCAGAACTTATGAATGGCCAGTGGTACGTGCGTGTCACCCCAGGCCATTGACCTGCTGTAGCGGGCGCGTGGAGTGTACCCCGACCGGCAATGGAGTGGGGAGTGCCGCAGCTCTGTCTCCCGTCACTAGCGTGACGTCAGCTCGGCCCCGCTAGCGGTATGGGAGCGTTCTGCGTAGCATCTCAGTGCTACGACACCCAATCAGTGAGACCCTTCCGTGCTTCTCGCAACATTACAGACAAAAGGATATTCTTACAGTATTTAAAGACTCATTGATTACATGTATGATCTATTAGATACATTGGTAATAAAAGAATCTTTGTTCTAAAACATAAGATCATATCCCCTAGTTTTCTACACATACAACATCAACATTTATCCCTTTTCTATACACATCCCACACTTGTGCTATTGATTGTACCTGTCGTCCTTCATACAAAACATGAAAGTGTAAAAAAAACAAAAGGAATAATAAGCAATCTATACAGCTCATAATTACAATATCAAATAGTAGGCTACTCTAACATCCTATCACAGTGAAAATATTAGAAACTGTTTATTCTAAAACTACAATATACAGCGAACCTTTGTGCTTGTGACAGACTGAAATTAATACCCCTTGAAAGTGTTTTAACATAAAAATAAGAAATAATCTACACAGCTCACAATTACCTACCACATGATATTAAATAGTAAACTACTTTAACATCCTAACACAATAAACATTTTAGAAACTGATGACTCTAAATCTACAACATACAATGCAGCTTTGTGCTTTTGACAGACTGAAATTTGTATCTCTTTATATATTTTACCTTTTTATTATATATAACAACATTTCAAGGACATCTATGTACCATCCACATGATGCCAGATCCTGACCTGCCATCGAGGTTCATTCAAATCAAACAATACACAATAATGTTTTAGTTACGGATCGGTAGCATCCCCTTTACAGGAGTGTGCGCATTGATCACACTACTCTACGACTCTCACTCACCAGACATCACATTTTCCTTCTCATTCAACCCATTACTACACTAACAGAATAGAAGTCAGCTAACCCTAACACCACCACACTCACGACAACATACCATACCTTTGCTCCCTTATACTCAACCACATAACACATGAAGCTGTTTCGGAGATAGCTTTCCAGTCTCCGAATTCGTCCTTTCACTCTGGCACCTCTCTCCATCGGCTTACCTCTGCATTCACTTTACCGATTATTCATCCAGCTAAATATCAACTTAGAATTGCGACATTTCATCTAAGGACAAAAAATACACAAATTATTCATCCTGCAAAATAACTGTACACATTCTTGGTACCGTTTTGATTAGTTATACTGGTACCAGGCTTCAACAACAACATAAAAATTATTTTTGCCAAATTGCAAATCTTATAGTAAGAATTAGATTTACACTTATATTACATCCTACGTCAGTATTCCACAACGTTCACCATCTGGATCTCATACTCCCTTTATGTCCTTTCACATTGTGCAGTTGTCCTCATCTCTTCATTCGTATTTCGGCTCTCCGTCCATCTATTACTCCACCATTTCCTGGTCTTCCTAGCCATTCGCATCAATCTCGATTGCAGCATACACAGGCCTCTCTGTAACATACATCTAAGACATCTCCACATTATTCAATTCTACTCACCTTTATTTACCACTGTTTCATCACGTCGAATCTCTCTTTATTAATCACACTGCTTCACGTCGCTTCTCGCCTTAAATATCACCTTTATCCACTACTATTTATCACGTCGCTTCTCTCACTATCTACCATCTTTATCCACTCATTAATCATCACGCCGTTTGTGCTTGATCCTTATTCATATGACAAAAAATACGTACATACACCACTCTGTTGACTCCTGTTCATGACTCATTCGACCAGTCTATTCCGTCATACTTCCTGACATCCCGCCTGAAAATTCTTATGTTCGATTTGTCCCTGCACAACGTTACACACCACAAATAAATACACTGACTATCTACCATAAATTGCCTACTTTCAATCTCTCCTTAACTTTTCCATAATTTGATGTTAGAAATGTGATGAAGCCCACGAGATTGTTTTCCCTTGATCGTCTCAATCAGTACAGCATTTTCCTGGACAATCCGCCTCACTCTGAATGGTCCACTATACACAGTAAAGAATTTGCTAGTTAGTAATCTGAGCTTACATGAAAATTAAATGTGTGCAGAGAATATACAAGCTGGGAGAAATGGAACAGCCCAAGTGTTAGAAACTTTGGTGCTAGTGGCCTCTTTCCCTAACACCGGATTCCGAACAACCATACACAGCACCTCATTATAACTGTCACCACAACTATGACATACTATAGATCAGATGGCATCTAATTTAATAACTTCGATCACATTACTGATGTTACCTGTAACAGCAGTATAAACGTACCCTATTCCATACTGACCACAATGTTGACTTTTTACATTACATGTTAAGTACCTGCAATAGTCAAGTCGCACTAATTACATTGGACTCACTGGCATTATTACATAACATTTTAGCAACTGGTTTCTTTGAGGAAACAGTCCTTTTACTTTACTGTTCGAAATAAAAATTTGCAAATTTTGCTCTGAGAGACCAGCCTAACAGATGCCATTACTGGTGTTTTATTCTCTGATCAGAAGTATGGTATTTGCATTCCTACATATCAGTAGAGTTTGTCTGCTACATAGACAATTTTCAGTGCCAGCTGCATGTGTTTTAAGGCAAGATGCTAAGGGCTGATATGCTGGATTACTTTCTCCTATTCTTCAATCCATTATGACAAGAATGAAATGCCAGGATTCCACGCTCTCCTGTCATTCTGATAGTTTCTGCCGTTCCTATCCTCGACTCTGTCTGACCTATGGGTCGTTTCGCCGTTCACAATGTTGCTCTCATTACCCAGTTCCTGTAACAAGTGTTGAATTGACGCGGAATCGTCTAAGCCTCTGCCTGCTATCACTATATCTCTGTGCAATTTCACTGACAACTTCGCTATACAGATCCTAATGAGCTCCCCAGGTTCGTATGTCACATCCAAATACCTATTTCGTCTCAGCATTTCCTGATAGCACGCCACTGGATCTCTTATACCACCTTCATTACAATTTCACATCATCAATATGTTTTGTGTAACCTGGTCCTGCTTACTTTTCGACCAGAATTCATTTAAATAGCTACTACAGTCTTTAATAACTTCCTGCATTTTCGCTCTAGCTTCGTCCCTCAAATGGTTACACACAAACTTCATTTTGAGGGGCAGTCCCCACGATGAAGGTAACGAATCTTGAAATTGAGACAGCCTTGGACTATACCCAGTTGGGTTTGCCACCTGTTTTATCCGACACAACCGTTCTTCTAACTCTCTGAATTCGTCTTCCTCTTTCTGCCTATTTTCGTTTTTTGAATTTATCTCACTCTCCCTCTGCAATCTACCTGGTGGTGTTTCACCTTCACTTCTGCACGCTAATTCCAACTGTGCTAGTTCTTCCCTATGTTTGCTATTTGTTTCTAATTGTGCCTCTTTAAACTGTAATAGTGATTGTATCTCTCCCTGGTCGGCATAAACCTCTCGCTGCGTGCTGTCAGAGCCTGTTTCACCTCTTATACCGATCTTTTCTACATCTGCACTAATCGTATTCATTCTGACCACTACCTCTTTGATTCGCTCATCCGGCAACACGTCCCTATGTTCTGTTGTATCACTCTCTATTGCAATTATTCGTACCTCCATATTATTGGCTTTTTCTTTCACGACGTCACCCAGATCCTTCTCCCACTCATCTAACCGATTATTAACTACGGGCAGACGCTCATCGATAACTGTGTGTAGCTTCCCCGTTGCCTCTTTATTTCCCTTATCCATTGCCTCCAATCTTTCCTTATTTCCCTCCAATCTTTCCTTATTTGCTTCCAATCTTTTCTTATTATCTTTATCCATCACGTCCAATATTTCCTTAAACTCCCTATCTCTCTCGTTATAATCTCTATCCATCGCTTCCAATCTTTCCTTCATTTCTTTATCCATCGCTTCCAATCTTTCCTTATTATCTCTATCCATCCTCTGTAAAAACTGCAGTAGCACATTGTCATTTGCTACTTTCGACGCGCTCACCTCATTCGCCTGTGAAACCGTAGATTCACCAAGGGTAGCTTCACTTTCACTGCATACCTGACCTAGTACCAGCTCGCCCGCATTGTCGGGAAAAGCCCCCATTTGTGGACAAAGCCCGCCGCATAAAGGATCACCTAGCCGCGGTCTGCTGAGCAATTCAGCCCCTTCCGAGTGTTTGCCGTTCACACTCATTAACCCATGGTCGACAGCTACTTCCTGCTGCACTGCTACGTTCACGCCAGAATCACTATTCTCTATGGTGACTACACTTTTCGACTACGACCTAGTTACTACGGACATTACACGAAAAAAATTATACACCATCTTCCATCCTTAGATGATGTAGCAAGCGATTACATAAAAAAAATAAAAGATCCTCACCAATCCAGAAAGAAATTGCAAACAGAAAAAATTTTGCTTCTTAGCGCTATCACAATATATTCCATCAAAAAATAAAAAAAATCTTAACAGCAAACCCTAACAGCATATCCTGGCAAAAGGAATCCTGGCATGGTCGAAATTATGAGAGGCACCCACATGCCTTGCTCATACTGTGGCATCAAGCAGTCAGGCCTGCAAGATGAGTGGTCTGCCAAGTGAGTGGATTCATTTTTAATTTATCGAGTAACATGAACTCTCGTACTCACAATTTAGTTACAAATTATCCTCCTGTATGAATAATACGCAACAGAAACACGCATCTGACTATCAGTAATTTACAGAACTCTAACTGTACACTACACACTGGGAATACCACATTTTCTTTTTGTCTTTTATTTAACGGCTTTTGTCAACACATGGCCACACCACTGAATATGAATGGCGCACACATTACAAATTCGGGACATTATGACAACATACAATTCGAAGGAAAAGTCCACCAATCTTTTTCTTTTCACTATCTTATATATTCCGATAAATTCTCTAACCTAAACACACAAATTCTATAACCTACAACAATAACACATGGGAAATTCCGCCCAGTGGGCATGGCTTTACAATGGTGAATCTCTATATTATGGTCTCGTAATTATTTAACGCTACAGTGCACTTTCTGGATAGGATGGTGGATCTTTTATTATATCTCACACTTCGACTCTCACAATCATCATCACGAAACTTTCCTCCAGATCGAGCGATACTGAAGGAACAAGCATAACCCACTAATCTTTTGGCCAGCCGAAGTGGCCGTGCGGTTAAAGGCGCTGCAGCCTGGAGCCGCAAGACCGCTACGGTCGCAGGTTCGAATCCTGCCTCGGGCATGGATGTTTGTGATGTCCTTAGGTTAGTTAGGTTTAACTAGTTCTAAGTTCTAGGGGACTAATGACCTCAACAGTTGAGTCCCATAGTGCTCAGAGCAATTTGAACGAACATTTGAACACTAATCTTTTGAAGCTACCTTGCTACTCTCCCATGCAAACCACACATACCCAAATTGCATGACATACATCACACTGCAATAAGAAATATAAAACACTAAATAGTCACAACACATGACTTTCAGCTTTCCCACTTCAATTAATATTTATCCCAGTTTCACACGACACTGCCCCACTTCGTAATTCTACTTTCCTACTATGAACTCTGGAGATATATGCACGTCTTCCTGTGAAATGCAAGACAAGTGGCGTTGCTGGATAGACAGCCGACTCACCTTGCTTCTCTCTCAGAGTTTGAATCTAGCGTCACACGGAATCATATCATGCAAAGTAATATTAGGAACGTATTCATCACACACGCGAGTCCTCAACTGATACCATGGACGAGTACTTCTCTTTATCTTTTGTCTCATACACAGTCTGAGACTCACACAGTACTCACCACGTGGAAGTACTCGTCTCTAATTTCAAGTCCTGCACACGCCATTTCTTAAATATTTCAACTTATGGTACACACGCTATTTCTTAAATAGTTCAACTTATTGTACACATGCTAATAATTCAGCTTAACTTAAGCACACGGAAGTATTTCAACTTATTTTTACACGTGGTTTTATTGTGACCGTTGGTCACTTCCGAAGATTACTACAACCCCATTAATATTACCTGCCTGACATTTAATTCTCCCCACAAAAGTTCCTGAAATAGAGATATTATTATTTCAAACTTCTCTTAAATATTCCACATGCATACCATGTCTCCACTCTTTCGTCATTACGGAGCACCACTAAAACAGGTCTTAACAGCACAATATCCAGACGCAGAGTGCTGAAACATGGCCGTTCTCTAGGTCCTCTCGCACCTTTGATGAAGTGGGGGAGCACCTAGCTACCGTATTCGTCAGCCACATTTCAGGCGCTCAAAGCTCAGGTAAATTTCATCTCTTTGGTCCCACCAAAGGTAGCCAAAGTATCGACTCAAAGATGATCATATATTCACATTTACTATCTGTGGTTAGCAGACGACCATACATTCATTCATTTCACAGATCTCACCAAACTGGATGTAGGGATTTATTTTGTGGGAGTGCACATGTGATCAATTAAATAAATAAATTGTCATTCTTTCCCACATTGGTATGCGGCTTCGCTGTATTAATTAAAATTGAGTTATTTTACAAAAAAATTGTGTAGTTCTGACAAAAATAATGAAGTATGTTGTAGCTATTTTCAATGTTGGGCGGTACTGTACCCTTTCAATGTAACTGAAGTGTAAGGAATTCCTTTTACTACTCACGTGGATGATTTATTTAGGGTCAATTTCCAAGTTTCGAACCATATGGATATCTTTTCTAAATCTGTGTGTATTTTTTTTTTTTTTATCTGCTGATTACTTTACTAGACGATAAACGACATCATCATCTGCAAACAGCCTAAGACTGATGCTCAGATTGTCTCTTAAGTCATTTATGTAGATAAAGACAGGAAAGGGCCTATAACACTACCTTGGTGAACGCCAGAAATCACTTCTCTTTTACACGATGAGTTTCCGCCAATTACTACGAACTGTGACCTCTCTGACAGACAGTCACGAATCAAGTCGCACAACTGAGCCGCTATTCCATACGCATGCAATTTCCCTATAAGCCTCTTGTGTGGTACAGTGTCAAAAGCCTTCTGGAAATCTAGAAACACGGAATGAATTTGACGTCCCTTGTCAATAGCAATCAACAAAAAAATGTTTCAAATGGCTCTGAGCACTATGTGACTCAATTTCTGAGGTCATCAGTCCCCTAGAACCTAGAACTACTTAAACCTAACTAACCTAAGGACATCACACACACCCATGCCTGACGCAGGATTCGAACCTGCGACCGTAGCGGTCTCGCGGTTAAAGACTGTAGCGCCTAGAACTGCACGGCCACTCCGGCCGGCAGCAATCAGCATTTCATATGAGTAAAGCGCTAGTTGCGTTTCACAACAACGACGTTTTCTAAAACCGTGTTGACTGTGTGTCAATAGACCGTTCTCTTGCAAGTAGCTAGTAATGTTCGAACACAATATACGTTCCAGCAGCCTGCTGCATGTCGGAGTTAATGATATGGGCCTGTAATTTAGTAGAGTACTCCTACTGCCTTTCTTGAATATTGGTGTGACATGTGCAACTTTCCAGTCTTAGGGTAAGGATTTTTCGTCGAGAGAGCGGTTGTATAAGACTGTTAAGAAATGAGATGTTTCTTCAACATACCCTGAATACAGTCTAATAGGTATAAAGTCTGTGTCAGAATATTTGCTTTCATTACGTGATTAAATTGCTTGTCTACCCTGAGGATATCTTACTTATAAGTTACTCATGTTGGCAGTTTCTCTTGATTCGAATTCTGAAATATTTACTTCGTGTTCTTTGGCGAAGGGATTTCGGAAGATTGTGTTTAACAACTATGCTTTAGCAGCACTGTCATCGATACTATTTCCACTGCTATCGCGCAGAGAATGCATTATTTTTGTCTTACCGCTAGCGTACTTTACGTACGACCCGAATTTCTTTGGAGGGACGGGATGAAACGATCCTGCTAAGGCTCAGAATTCAATGCTGGCTCCTAACACATGATCCAACGAGAGGATTCCCCCGTCTGTGATGCCTGTGTCACGCACATCAATTGACGCCACTTTTTCACTGA
Organism: Schistocerca piceifrons; assembly: GCF_021461385.2. Taxonomy (NCBI): domain Eukaryota; kingdom Metazoa; phylum Arthropoda; class Insecta; order Orthoptera; family Acrididae; genus Schistocerca; species Schistocerca piceifrons. Next base: position 652,204,277 of record NC_060140.1, on the reverse strand, counting down.
GTCAATTTATACTGTGTTGTGAGGGTGGAAGCGAATATCGGTGGGGATTTGCTCTCTAGTTTAGCTGATGACGAGAAGAGTGTGGTCAAACTGACTGTTTGCTTCCCGGCCCAAGCTTTTAGTTTATTAAACAATTTTTTTAAGTAAAGAAACTTTTAATTCCTAGTCTGCAATTTTACTATCACAATTAAAGCACGATAACTAGTTTTGGTTGCTATCTGCAACCACCTTCCGATCGTTGCAAACGTGAAAAAGCAGTGAATATGGGTTTGAAAGTATCATTAGCGTAACGTAACACAGGAAAATTTCCTGTTGTATGAATAAAAGTTGCATAGAAAGGTTATTATTTGCAATAGTATTGTATTATTCTGAGAACAGTACGTGCAGCGCTTCCAAGAACTGTTATCTGTTAGCTTGGCTTACAATTATCCTGCATGGCATATCAAGTACTCATCTTTATAAAATGTGCACAAAGTGAAAAATGATAGGAAAACGCTGCAAGCCTACCATCTTGACAAGACAAGTCAAGTTTTTAGGCTCGAGATTTTCGTGTGTAGCAGAGTGACTAGCTCACCCTATTTATTCTTGTAATCAGCTAGGTACAGATGCCTGCGGCATTATTTTAATATTTTGATACTTTCCCCAGCGTTTTTTTTTTTTTTTTTTTTTCATGCCAGTCCTCAGCTTGGCACTGCACCCAATACCCAACATTCGTAGCTGTGTGTGTGCGTGTGCGTGCGTGTGTGTGTGTGTGTGTGTGTGTGTGTGTGTGTGTGTGTGTGTGTGTGTGTGTGTTTGTGAAATTGGATGTGTTTGCATGTTCGTTTGTGTGCGCTTGTATGTGTGTGTGTGTGTGTGTGTGTGTGTGTGTGTGTGTGTGTGTGCGTTTAGAGCGTTACTTATGTTTATTTATGTTCTTCCTTAAAGTTCTTATAATTTATAATTTTGAGCACAATATACACGATCATCTCTTACTACTTTAGTACTGGAACTAAAGACCTTCCCTCGTGCACCCGCAACAACCACATCATCATTAAAAACACTGAAATGTTTTTCTCTAGGCAGTTCAGTTATGTTTATTTATAGAACAGAATACAGTTTATTGTAATTCCCTGCTAGCTGCTTGCGTTAACACCATAATAACGGTAATATCTCCAATAAAACAATAGATGCTATTCAACTTATCTTAATGTCTCTCTGTAAGCGTGTTGACGAAATTGTGATCTAGTCCAAAAGTCGTCACATATTCAGCAGCATAAAAATGATCGTGTCGGAGCGGAAAAAAAGACGAATATGTTCTTCTTTAAATGACAGAAAAGTGGAAGACCAGCTGCCTCAACCCTCACTGGGCCTTCAACGCCATAAATTTTGACATACAAAGATATTCGGTTTCTCTGTACTACAAACATGATTTATAGAGATAAGTGTAATATGTGGTACAGTCAAATTAAAGCTACGCCGTGACACCCCAACCTAACCATAATTTCGACACATGTTATGAAAAAGCTGCCAGAAATAAATAACTACTACACGGCGTTTTATTGCTGCTCACCCAGACCGCATAAAATTTTTATGAAGTTCCATAGGGAATTAGCAATCGGTTTTATCACGTCACTGGCTTTTTTTCTTCATGAAATTTGAATTTACTGTGGTCTGACACCTACTTAGATCAATCTCCGGAACACTACCGTTGCATATGTGTTGCTTATCACGCGAAATACGTGTATTACGAGTTTTGTTACTCGTAAATTTGACAAAAGTGGAAAATTACATTCCTCTGGCCACATACAGTCAAACGTTTACTATAGTCTCATTGCGTAATCTATTGAAATCCGCAGTTGATGTTATGCTTGTACGAATGTGTAAACATGATTCCAAAGTTCGAAATGAATACTACTATAGTATATTTTGTTGATACAAACAGAAAACCGATAGGCTGGAAAAAGCATCTGTATACACCAATGAGTTTTATTTTCTGATATTATATTCTCATAACACTCATACATAAGTATCCAAAGTGTCTTACTACACAGCTGTTAAAAATATGTCTGTATACATCGGTAAGATTTCTCTTTGGATTCTGCACGCATAATATTCATCCAAGAGTAAACACTCGGAACCATATCGGAACTGAACAGATTCAATACAACAAACGAAAAAAACCAAATGAGTTTAATACATGGAACGTTAAGGGCATCGAAATTAACAATATAGAAGAAGTAAAAAGGCGTCAGAAGAATGTAGAGATGACAGCACTAGCAGAAACATAAAAGAGAAGTAAAGGTGTAGAGGAAGTAGATGATTATATTCATATTTACCGTTGAGTGAACAAATTGTGTTGGGAAAAGTAGGGAGTATCCTCTGCGATACATAAATCTTGGGAACACTGCATTCAGAATTGAGATCGTGTTAACGAATGTCTGATGGCTGTTGACATTAAGCTAAATGGACTTAATGTAGCGATCATTGTAGCACATGCACCCACAGGTAATGCAACTGACGCTGAGAAAAAAAAAAAATTATCATTTGACAAGCCTCCTAGATGGTACTAGCAATAGGTTGACAGTATTTGTTAGGAGATTTTAATGGGCAAGTGGGTAAACAGGATGCTAGGAACATTGTAAACGAATTTAGGGAGGTTATAGTGAATAATAATGGAGAAAGGCTGGTAGAAATGTGTGAACAGTACAGTCTTAAGATATGTAATAACTTTTTTCAACACAGATCCATCAATATAACGAAGATACATCCTACATTGAAGTTAACAAAGTACATTTGATTACACTACGGCGAAAGGAAGTGAGAGTACTAAAGTGGAGAATTGCAGAGTCTGTCGAGGAACAACGGACAGGCATCCATGTAGTACTTGCCCGCCATTCAAGTAAAATGTCTGATGACCCGTGATAGCGTCTACCAGTTGGAGAGCGGTGGAACCTCACCATCTCAATGATTTGTTCTACTTGAAGTCATCAGAGCGCACAACGGCCGCGTCAAGCGGTGACGCCGAGGACAGATGAGTTCAACGGTTCCATCAGTGAGCACGCTGCCACAGTGAAGTGTGGTCCGTCTGCAAACGTCAATTTTGACGCTTGCGCGGAATACTGGCAGTGCGCTGTATAGGGCGGAACGAAGCCAGTCTTCGTCAGTATTCGATGGATCACCTGAAGATGACTGGCAGGCAGGCGCCCACTCGATATATCGTGCAGTGAATTAAACGACGACTTGCTGGAAGTCTGAAATTTGTCTCAAAACATAATGTCTCCCTGTACGGGAATGTACGTAATGGATATACGAAGACAGGTTGCAGGCTCATAGTTGACGACATATGAAAGTTTGGGTCTGGCAGTGTGTCGCGCTCCGATAGCCAAATGAAAAGGCGAGCGCCCGCGATAAGAGGGAAATCATGTTTCGAATCCCGGTCGGGTACACATATGCATTGTCGTCATTCCATTATATAGCTGATGGTAGTCCATATCCACGACTACGAACACATTTTATGTAAACCACAACATAAGTTAAGTTTACTGTAAGATCCTTCGATTGCCTTCTTGTACAAGCTTATATTGAGTGGGAAGCTAGAGCAGACTGATAATACGACTGTGAAAGTAGTGTTTAACGCAATTTTGAGACCTAACCATGAAGCCGCCTATGAAAGTCTCGGAACAGTCGAGAAAATGTATGGCAAATGCAAAAGTGATCGGAGTAATATAGATATTATGGCAAAGGTGTAGGAGATTAAGGAGATGTATAGCAGGTGGCTTAAGAGCTGGTAAATACGACTGGAGGTGACAGAGAAGGATGTCATTAGAGCCAAAAATTATTTGCCGGGACGTATTTGTGAAGACATAACTAACTGCATACGAAGTTCAAAGGTAAAAGCAGCAGAGAAGATGGCAAAACAGCTAAGATAAATAACAGAATTTATATGAACCTACAGCCGATAAGCCTAGATACGTAGGAGACATACATGAAGAATTATTAAAAGAAAGATTATCTGAATTTCAAGACCCATGCTCCTTTGTAGGCAACGAATGTGACACAGAAATCCAGAAGATCACAAGAGCGGAGATACAGCATACAGTGAAACAATTCAAAAATGGTGAATCCCAAAACATGGAGCTGTTAATGCGGAGTTGTTGAAAGCTCACGAATGATATTATCTGAACATCTCTTGAAGCTACATAATCTCTGTTTTAGTGGAGGACTTAAAGAAAGGTTCATCATAAATGTAGAGTAAGTGAAGCAAGTATGACTGCACAAATAATCAAGAAATCATCGTTCTCAGTTCTATATCGAGAGTACAGGGTAACACCCAGAATGAGATTTTCACTCTGCAGCGGAGTGTGCGCTGATGTGAAACTTCCTGACTGATTAAAACTGTCTGCCGGACCAAGACTCTAAGTCGGGACCTTTGCCTTTCGCGGGGAAGTGCTCTACCAGGTAGCACACAGTTTTAATCTGTCAGGGAGTTTCACAGGGTAACATCATTAAACTTCGAATTGAGAGAGAAATTACGAAAGTAGAAGAAACGAGTGGTTTCCAGGCAGGCAGGCTGGCTTTCCATTGATTATATCTGCAGCACACGTCATTTATACACACAAGCATAAGACCAGAGTACCGCTTTCTAGAAATAACCAGAAAATACATAAAAGTTATCTTCAAGCCATTAGAAAGCTCTGAATAATTGGAAAAGGAAGGGAATAGCATGGGTATTAGAATTAGTGATGATACCCTATTATCCATACATTTCGTCCACGATCAGGTCATCTTCAGCGACAAAGAAGAGCATTATAGTATATGCTATGCAAACTTAACACGTTGAGTGCCACAAGAATAATGATGGATAATGTTTCACCACCACGCTGGCGCGGCGGGCACACGGAAACGTCTTAAACAAGGCTGTGAGTAGTGGGTAACTTACCCGTGGTCTAGGAGAAGCGTCTTTGATATGTTCAGAGGAATTCAGGAACATAGAAATACAAATCACTGAGGAATGAAATAAATAGAAACAACAGGGAAGCAAAGACGAAACGTCTACATGAGAAATGTGAAGAAACTGAAAAAGAAATGATTGTCGGAAGGTCTGACTTAGCATGTAGGAAAGCCTTCGGTGAAATTAAAAGCCAGGGTGGCACTTAAGAGTGCAATGGGAATTGCAATGTTAGATGCAGAGGAGAGAAGGGATAAGTGGAAAGAGTACACTGGAGGTCTCTATTACGGGGATACTTGTCTGATGATGTGACAGAAGAAGAATTACGAGTCGGTTCAGCAGTCATAGGCGCCTAGTATTTGTATCAGAATTTATAAGAGCTTTGGAGGACTTAAGATCAAATAAGGCAAAAGGGATGGATAGCATTACATCAGAATTTCCAAAATAATTGGAAAAGTGGCAACAATACGACGATTGACACTGGCGTGTAGAATGTATGAGTCTGGCACTTTCGGAAAAATGTCATGCACACAATTCCGAAAGACTGTAAGAACTGACAAGTGCTTAACAGTTAATGCATCCAAGTTGCTGACAAGAATTTTTACTGAGAATAATTCGTAGAAAGACGAAAGTAATGGGAGCTAGCAGAAATGAGAACAGAGAGAAACTTAACATCGTGATTGAAGGTCACGATGTACATGTATTTAAGGCTGTTACCTAGGCCGCAAGATACCCTATGAAGAGCAGAGCAAGGAAAATAACAAAAGTAGACTAGCACTGGCAAAAAATGGCATTCCGGACCACGATAAGTCTACTAGTATCAAATAAAGGCCTTAATTTATTGAAGAAATTTTCGAGAATGAAAAAAAGGAAGGCGAAGGAAATTGTGGGAAGGGATCTTGATGAGGGTGTCGTATAGTGCAGTGTACTCACTCATATAAATGTCTATGGACAATCATTGCCATTCCTCCTCAGCCATTCAGACCTATCCCTGAAAGTATCCTCAGCAGACTGAAAGCCGCCACAGAAGCGAAGTGTGGAACACATCCCAGTAATATGTGTCCGGATACTTTTGATCAGATAATGAATCTGGAAAAAAATAGATGACTCAAGGCTACAGACTAAAACATCGTTCTTTCTACGGCGTCATCTTTCATCGACAGTGAAAGAAGCGTAAAGTGGTACGAGATGGATAGCAAAAAGGAACAGCTCGGTAGCTCTGCTCTCCCTCATTCTGTCTACTCGTCTTCGGGTCACGCAGTTGCCACATCATCTCCTCACTTTGAGAAATAACGCGTGCAGCTAAAGAGATCGAAGCAGACTACCTGTATAGATCAGTTACTAAATGAGAAACAGAAGTAACTCTTTATGAAAATATCGTATTATTTATAGATATTCCAAATTTGAAGGCTGAGTGATATCCCCCACTAGGCCGTAATATAGGTACAGAGTCTAAGATACTGTGTCTGGCTAGGGGACACAGTTTCTCGACTGTCTGGAGACTGCGCAAGCGAAGAGCACAATGGATGCACATAGATAATTGTCTGTTATCACTTGAAGCCCTCAGACCTTGCCATTCTTTCCAGTGTATTCACTATTGTTTGGTATACGGTATTTATTCTTGACTGATAGTTTACTAGTCTTTACAAAGGTTTGAAAATAAATTGTAATCCTAACGCATTGCTGTGGCTTCAGAAACGGCACAGAATCATGATTAGATACACGCAGAAAATACAATTAGTCTTGGATTTTAAGTCACGCAGTGAACAGTATCCTCTATCCTTTGAATTACAGTTCATTAGGTAATGCTTCGACTAGTGACATTGCAATTGATTGTGGGAATTCGTTGTTATGCTCTTCAAGCTTCGGTGCTCTCATAATATCTCGAAAAATTTGGATCATTCAAGAGACTGCTTGATCGGAGATTAAAACCACAGTCACTTTACTTTCTACGACAGCTAGGTGGCCTAGAGAGCGAAAAATAAGTGGGTGGTCCGGCTCTACCCTCTCTGTCTGGCTTGGGATCACTGACTCGTCACGTCACCTGATCGAAGTAGTCTGTGAAATGTGGGCGGGTTAAATTATTGAAACTGAAGAAGACTGTAGTTGGGTTGTTATGGTCTTCAGTCCAAATATCGGTTTGATGCAGCTATACCGTGAGTCTATTCTGTGAAGGCCTCCTCAGCTCTGCAGGAGGTGGTGGTCTGGTTGGGCACGGTGCTCAAAGAGGACAGTTCAATCTCCGTGGTCGTAGCGGTCGGTCACAAGGTTGTTTGCTTTTGTGCGCTGCCTTGCATTTACATCTTACGTGGTGTTCATGGCGTATCGCATAATGTCTGTTACACAGCAGCGTTACGGGAAAAGAGATAATCTTCAGATTTCCTTAAGTATGTGGAGAAGTATAAGCAAGAGTAGAAACGAATCCAGTTAAGAATACTGCGAAATTAAAGTCGCGAAAGGCAACGAGCGGACAACATGTCTCGAAATTCAGAAGTGAGTAACAGCGTACAAGAAACTAACAAGAGATCAGGTAGACGTGTTCAGTGCTAACTTGCCAACCTACTATTTCAAATATTGCAGTAACTCAGGAAACGAGGGAGTAGTAGGAGTAGTAGGAATATATACCGGTGGCTTTGAGTTAACGTTAGCAACAGACTTTGTCTCGAAGTTTCTCGTTGGTGAGCACGAAGGAAACGTTACCATTGAAGTTCCAAACAAAGAAATAACACTAAAATTGTAGGCTTACTGAAAAACTCATGCAATTCTGAAGGAGGTCTGAGCAGATTTTTATCCATCCTCCATCCCACATTGAATAAGGCTACAAAAATGGAAGCTAAAAAGATAAATTACATATACGGCTCAAACACCATTATGCTTTATACATAACGAATGAGTTCATATTAATCTGGACTTTACAAGGCCGAAATTTCGTATTGAACGTAACCGAAATAAAAGTAAAACTTAACTTTCTGAGTTCGTGGCAAAAATAAACAGAGAACCTGTGGTATACAGCGTCACATCAGCTGAAAGTAATCCATTTGCTGTTAATTATCCGGAGACTGTAACCATTAAGCTTACATTCAAAATTTTTTAAATGTACGCGCATTTCAATCTTTGAGCTAACGTGGGGAGAGTTAAGATTATTTAAATACGAGAAAAAATAATCCATTAACTAAAAGTAAAGCCAAAGTAATAGAACAGCTAAAGATGATACCACAGCTGACGCTAGCAGTGTCGAGGCAACAAACTGTAAACAACACGAACGTCAAAGTAACATTTCACTCGCAATCGGACAGCTTACAGCAAAAAAGTTAGAGATATCCGTGATGGAGGTCGTTCATTGCGTTTCGAAGGGTGATTCTCTTTGAACGTATCAAAATTGCGATCGACGGTACATCCCGTGGAATCGTCTACTAATTCACCATCTGAAACAACAAAATAATCGCGGATGGACATACTTGTGTTTAACCGTACATAAAATCTGAGTCAAAGATGAAAGGAGAAAAGTTTTCGTGAATATTAACGAGGATTTACAAAACTATTTAAACAAAGAGCCCTCAGCATCCTCAAATGGTGGTTGTGAGGAAAACGAAATTGAAGATATGGGGATGTGTAAACCAAAAGCGATGTTTCAAGTCGAACATCAGTTGCATGTGGACAACTGTAAAGGAGGGAAGAAAGTAGGCTACATCATTTGGGATAGTAGTGTCAAGTACGATCATGTGGACATATACGTGAAGTATCATGATGTTAAGTCTCAATCAACATTCAGACCTCTTACAAGATCTGAATCAATAAGTCAGAAATGGAATGTAACAATTTACTATTAGAAAACGCAATAATGAACTATAAAACTTTTGAAGTTTTTGCTTTAAATATGCAGCATACACATTTAAATACAATGATGCTAAAGCAAGAAAGAATTCCCGAAGCGAAGGATAAGATTTTTTTATTACAAAAAGCAATAATTTCACTTTCTGTAAAAGACTGACCGATTTCAGAATTCTTCACATGTATAAATAAGCACAAATCTCATTTTAGAACAAAGAAATAGACAAATAACGGGATTTAGAAAATTCCTTTAAATTTTGAGATTTAATGGATGTATTATTCTATTTACGCATCTGTTCATTAACAGGCTTCTGTAACATCACATTTCTTGTTGCGTCTACGTTTTCCAGTTGTGGACGTGATCGTATTCAGTACACAAAATGTATCAAAACTTACACCTTCAAGGCCGGAAATGTGTGAATATGAAATCACAAGATGCATTTCAGAACCTGTGGGGCCACCATCAAGTACAAATAGTTTAACACATAAATTGCATCTCCTCTTATGCGAGGAGATGCGGAACGTATGTTTCGGATCAGACAAAGATACATGCTACATTTTAAAATTCGCAAATCCAACAACACAGAATAAAACGACATTTGCGAATTTAGAAATTGAGCATCTAGCATCCTCACAAAATGATCATACATTTCGCGTTACTTTGCTCAAGAACAGACTTAAATTATGTATTAAACGATTCGCACCTGACGATGGACAAAAAGCCCCGAAATGCATGAACCACAAATAATTTATATTTTTTAAATAGCTCTTTTCCTGTAATGATTTTCTAGCTACTGATAATCTACATTTTACATCATCTGCAGGCTGTTTTGGGTAGTGGATGAACATACATGGTCCTGTCGCATTAATGTGAACACAGCCTGTGTTCTATGTCAACACGGCAATGGCCAATTACTACTCGCAAACGATAGGTGGCGGCATAGCAGTGAAGGGTCTATATCGAGGTGACAGAAGTCATGGGACAGCGATATGCACATGCACAGATGGTAGTGATATCACGTGCAAACTGTACAAAATGACAATGAATTGGCGGATTGGTCATTTGTATTCAGTTGAATAATGTGAAAAGGTTTACGACGTGACTGTGGTCGCACGTACAGTCTGGAACTGTGCGACCGCTACGGTCGCAGGTTCGAATCCTGCCTCGGGCATGGATGTGTGTGATGTCCTTAGTTTAGTTAGGTTTAAGTAGTTCCAAGTTCTAGAGGACTGATGACCTCAGAAGTTAAGTCCCATAGTGCTCAGAGCCATTTGATTTTTTGTGGTCGCACGATGGGAACTCACAGATGCTGAAAGCGAAGTGGTAAATGAAGCTACACGCATGGGACTTTCCATTCAGGAACCGTTAGCTAGTCAATACTACGAGATCCATAGTGTCAAGAGTGAGCCGGGAGTAACAAACCTCAGGCATTACGTTTCACTACCGTTCACAACGCAGTGTCCGACGGCTTTCACTTAACGACTCAGAGCAGTATTGTTTGCGTCGAGTTGTCATTCCTAACGGGCTAGTAACACAGCCTAAAATAACCGCCAGAAGGACGTACGATGAAAATATCCTTTAGGACAATAGGATACCTGGCGCTTATGCGCTAAGGAAGCAGACGACCGTCGCGAGTAGCTTTTCAGCTGCTCTCCTGGGCTCGTGACCGTATCGATTGGACCGTAAATGAGTGATAAACCGTGGCTAGATCACATGAGTCCCAATTTCAGTAGGTAAGAGCTGATGGTAGGGTTCGGACGTGGTGCAGACTCAGCCATGACCCAAGTTGTCAACAATGCGCTTGTAGCCATTCATGGACTTCATGTTCCCAAACATGTCATATCGCCACAATTGTTGCTAATTACTTTGAAGAACATTCTGGACAATTCCAGCGAATGATTTGGTCACCGAGATCGCCCCACATGAATCGCATTGAACATTATTTGTACAGAGTGTTGCTATGTATTGATGTGAAACATGGACGATAAATAGTTAAGCAAGAAGAGAATAGAAGCTTTCGAAATGTGGTGCTACAGAAGAAAGCTGAAGATTAGATGGGTAGATCACGTAACTCATGAGGAGGTACGGAACAGAATTGGGGAGAAGAGGAATTTGTGGCACAACTTGACCAGAAGAAGGGATCGATTGGTAGGCATCAAGCGCACTTTGCAAAACGGCGTTATCCAAAACTGGTGCCGAGGCAGATGTGTTTTACTAAGGGCCATAGATGACGGGCTGAACTATAACTATGAGGGTGTGTAAAGGCGGATAGACGTGCAACTGTTGATGAATTGACCACAGGGATGAACCAAGACGATCCCAACTGTTTCTGCAGAACAACTTTAGAGTGGACGTTGCTATGTACATCTCTCCGCAGCAGCGGCCTGTTTCTGTACCCACGTTGAATGCCGTTCATCTGCCACGAAGGCTGGAATTTGCACGCCATTACCTCAACCAGAAGTCCATTGATTGGCAACAAGTGATCTTTTCAAATGAATTACGTTTTATGCGGTCTCTGTTGAAGTGTACGGCGTAAAACTTATGAAACCAAACAAGAAGTGAGCGTTATGGTCTGTGGAATGTCTTAGGGGCAACCCCTTGGTATTCGTGTTATTCTCGAAGTCACAATGGTTCAACTGAAGTATGTATGTGTCTTTGGGGACCATGTCCACCAATGCGAGTGATTTGTTAGTTTCCTCGGCACGATGGCATCTACCAGCAGGACAACAGAACGTGCCACGCAGCTCTTAGTGTACGTGCGTGGTAGGAAGAGCAACAGCATGAGTTTACCTTACTCCCCTGGCCACTAAACTCCCGTATTAAACCACAATGTGTAGGACAACCTGTTCGGGCCGTGGATCGTCAAACTAGAGTACTTGCAAACTAAGTCCTCAGTTACTTGACAGATGTTTTCCAATCTCTACCTTCCTCTACAGTGTATACACTATACAGTTCCCTCTAGGAACGTGGAAGTTACTTCCTGGTGTCTTAGCACATAACCTATCATCCTATCTACACTACTATTTAAAATTGCTACACCATGAAGATGACGTGCTACAGACACGAAATTTAACTGACAGGGAGAAGATGCTGTGATATGCAAATGATTAGTTCTTCAGAGCATTCACACAAGGTTGGCGCTGGTGTCGACACCTACAACCTGCTGACATGAGGAAAGTTTCCAACCGATTTCTCATACACAAACAGCAGTTGACCGGCGTTGCCTGGTGAAACGTTGCTGAGATGCCTCGTGTAAAGAGGAGAAATGCGTACCACCACGTTTACGACTTTGATAAATGTCGGATTGTAGCTTATTGCGATTGTGCTATCGCGACATTGCTGCTCGCGTTGGTCGAGATCCAATGACTGTTAGCAGAATATGGACACGGTGGGTTTAGGAGGGTAATACGAAACGCCGTGCTGGAACCCAACGGCCTCGTATCACTAGCAGTCGAGATGACAGGCATCTTATCAGCATGGCTGTAACGGGTCGTGCAGCTACGTCTCGATCCGTGAGTCAAGAGATGGGGACGTTTGCAAAACATCTACACGAACAGTTCGACGACGTTTGCAGTAGCATGGACTATCAGCTCGGAGACCATGGCTGCGGTTACCCTTGATGCTCCATCACAGACAGGAGCACCTGCGATGGTGTACTCAACGACGAACCTGGGTGCATGAATGCCAAAACATCACTTTTTCGGATGAATCCAGGTTCTGTTTACAGGATCATGATGGTCGCATCCATGTTCGGCGGCATCACGGTTATCGCACATTGGAAGCGTGTATTCGTCATCGCCATAGTGGCGTATCACCCGGCATGATGGTATGGGGTGCCATTGTTACATATCTCGGTCACCTCTTGTTCGGATTGACGGCACTTTGAACAGTGGACGTTACATTTCAGATATGTTACAACCCGTGGTTCTACCCTTCATTCAGACCCTGCGAAACCCAACATTTCAGCCGGGTAATGCACAACTGCATGTTGCACGTCCTGTACGAGCCTTTCTGGATACAGAAAATGTTCCAGTGCTGCCTTGGCCAGCACATTCTCCAGATCTCTCACCAACTGAAAACGTCTGGTCAATGGAGGTCGAGCAACTGGCTCTTCACAATACGCCAGTCACTACTCTTGATGAACTGTGGTATTGTGTTGAAGCTGCATGGGCGGCTGTACCTGTTCAGGCCATCCAAGCTCTGTTTGACTCAATGCTCAGGCGTATCAAGGCCGTTACTGTAAGAGGTGGTTGTTCTGGGTACTGATTTCTCAGGATCTATGCACCCAAATTTGCGTGAAAATGTAATCACATGTCAGTTCTAGTATAATATGTCTGTCCAATGATTACCCGTTTATCATCTGCATTTATTCTTGGTGTAGCAATTTTAAGGGCCAGTACTGCATGTTTCCTGTCAATGTTTTCCACATATTTCTTTCCTCGCCTATTCTGCGGAGAACCCGCTCATTCCTTTCCTTATCAGTACACCTAATTTTCAACACAGGAACACTCGTCTGTAGCACCACATCTCAAATGGTTCGAGACTCGTCAGCTCCTATTTTCCTACAGTCCATGTTTCATTACGTGTAGTGCTGTGCTCCAGACGTAAATTCTCAGAAATGTCTTCCCCAAAGTAAGTTGGTTCAAATGGCTCTGAGCACTATGGGACTTAACATCTATGGTCATCAGTCCCCTAGAACTTAGAACTACTTAAACCTAACTAACCTAAGGACAGCACACAACACCCAGCCATCACGAGGCAGAGAAAATCCCTGACCCCGCCGGGAATCGAACCCGGGAACCCGGGCGTGGGAAGCGAGAACGCTACCGCACGACCACGAGATGCGGGCCCCAAAGTAAGTCCTACGTTTGATACTAGCAGGCTTCTCTTGGCCAGGTATGCCCTTTTAACCTGCTTTGTCTATCCTCCATCCGCGGTCTGTCATGGATTATTTTACTGACTAGTTAGCACAATTCCTGAACTTTATTTACTTCGTGATAACCAATTTTGATGTTAAGTTTCTGCAGATCCTGTAATTCTTCACTTCCACTGAGGATAGGAATGTTATAATTGAATCTTAATACTGATATCATTTCAGCTTGAATTTCAATCCTCCTCTCCTTTTTTTTGTCCCATCATTGCTTTTTCGACGTATAAATTGGAAAAAAGAGGGCCGAAAGACTACATTCCTTTCTTACACCCTGTTTAATCCGTGGACTTCGTTCTTGCTCTTCTATATATTTTGTTCCTTTGGTTCTTGTACGTATTGGACACTACCCTTCTTTTTCTACAGCTTACCCTATTTTTCTCAGGATTTAAAACATTTTAAGTTGTCCAACGCTTTCTCTAGGTCGCCAGATCTTATGAATGTGTTTCGTTTTTTCTCCAGTCGTGCTACCATTCTCAACCGTAACGTCAGAAATGATTTTACTGTTGTTAAACAAAATTTATCGTCACCTAACATACGGTCAGTTTCTTAAAAAGTAAATTTTTTTCTAGATTTTTCCATTTTTGAAGGCGGAGGGGCACCATTTTCTTCGTGTGCTACTGCACACAAGTTTCACACAGGTCATTTCTACATGGAACGGAACAAAGCTGAGAGGAAGGCATACTTTAAAATGGCTCTGAGCACTATGCGACTTAACTTCTGAGATCATCAGTCGCCTAGAACTTAGAACTAATTAAACCTAACTACCCTAAGACATCACACACATCCATACCCGAAGCAGGATTCGAACCTGTGACCGTAGCGTTCGCTCGGCTCCAGACCGTAGCGCCTAGAGCCGCACGGCCACTCCGATAATTAAAGAAAAGTGCTATGTAAGAATCACTTAGCTGCGCAGTGACGGCTCCTGTCGTGGGGTGATGCGGACAGCTGTGAAGGTACAAGTATCGTACTTTACAGTAGGGCGGTTTACGATCTATCGGCTGGTTGCTAGGCGACGGGGCTGGGCGGGATCGCAGAGCGGCGCACAGCCGGGCTCGCCGGGCCAAACGGGAGGGCGTGGGGCGCAGGTGGCGCCGCGGGCGGGCGTCACGGGCCGCAGCGACGCCGCCGCCGCCGCCAGCGGCCGCTCAGTCTGGCGGTCCGCCGCGCCGCGCCTCCACCGCTCCGGCCTGCGCCCACTCTGCATGGGGCTGCGACTGCCGCACCTGCTGGCAAGTGTCGCTGCGTGTGCGTCAAAGTGCGTGCTAGAGAGTGTGTGTGCGAGCCACAGCGCCAGGCGCCACCGCCGCCGACGTCCACGCTCTCGCCGAAACCGCTCCCTGGGTGGTCCTCCGTTCGCCAGGGACCTGTCTCTGGTCATTCCCCGCCCCCAAATCACGCGTCAGTGGTATCTGTGAATGTGTGTGTTGGTGTGAATATCTCTGTGTGCGTGCGTGTGTGTGTGTGTGTGTGTGTGTGTGTGTGTGTGTGTGTAGGTGTGCGGCCGCAGCCGCGTGCCACGGCGCATGCGTCTAGCGCTGGTATTCAAGATCCATCTGAGCTGTTGCTCCCGCCTAGAACGTGTTCCCCGAAAAGGGACGCGCGCCTGTTCAGTTAGTTTAGGTGAATTTTTACTTACTTCCCCAATTCTCTGCAAATCTGGGCCAGCTAACGACAGGCACATGTCCATCTGTGGCCTTAATCAGTAATCATTGCCCAACTGTAAAGTGAGCTACGTAGACGTTGAGACATCAAAGGAATTACTCAAATATTTTGGCATTCGTTTTGTACACCGAAGCAATATTTTCGATAAGCTGTAGTTCAAAACAGTATAGTACTGGCTTGCGGCCCATATCTACTATCAGATCTCTCTATTTATATCTTTAAACAGCACTAAGGAGCACTGATACGGAGGACTGTAGTATTATGACACTTGCTACATTTTCCAGGGAACCATTCGCGAAGTGTGGTGGGGAGAGTACTAAACAGTACGGCCCTGTCTGACAGACTCAGTTTTTCTATAGGACCATCGGTGAGCATTCGCTGCTTATTACTACGTAATTACTCACCTAAAACCGCGGCACGTGTTTGAAAATGATACTAATCTTCACATGTGATGTCGAAAGATACTCTAGACTTGAAATCTTGGCTTCAGCTTAGGAAATTTAGATGCATGTCATGTACCACAAAATGATCGAATCTTATCAGTTGCTAGATCCTTTATTTCGCTATCTTCGCCATTTGAAGAACTACTCCTGCTAAACACCTTAGAAGATTGACACCGCGCACTACAGCTCATTCTCCTGTGACGCGGCACCTGATTTGGAATGACCGTAGCAATTCGCTTGTCTCAAAGCATGTCCCCAGATTCACAAACCACATTTCGCGTCCAAATGTTCAGAATTAGCTGTACGAATATTATGAGAGCTACAACGCTACCAGACGGATAAGACAAAAGAAAATCATGAATAAGGGCATTACCACTTGTGACGACTCCCAGTTTATTTCTGATGAAAATTGAAACGTCATTCAACAGTTTGTGACAACATAGAGTTTCCATTTATCTTTCCGCTCCAGTTTGCTTATGAAACACAAGTGTGGATCTCAACATAAGAACATATCGTTACGCCACCTTCCTTTCCAGCATGATGTATGTGTGTGTGTGTGTGATGTGTGTGGTGTTTGAGAGAGAGAGAGAGAGAGAGAGAGAGAGAGACTGGAGGACGGATGGGACTGACTCCATTATGCGTACCACCTTGTATATTTGCAAAGTAATTGTCATAAAATAGAAAGTGTGGCACTCTCTGCGTAAATATTGCACTTAATTTTCGCGAGAAAGTTATTGCGATGCTTACTGTACTATTACCTTCAATATATATTACAGTGATTCAACAAGTTGCTCTTCCAAAATAGTCCAGACAACATTCAGCCACACACTATTTCACGAACCACGATTGTCAACTATTTACTATATAAATGCTGTGTGTCCACTCTCCTGGAGTGTTACTGTGATGAATGTGTTCTATAAACAGGCAACATCAGGCCATCTTATGGGGACGCCTTTAAACTAATGGATTCGTGTGGAAGTGTTTGGTTATGTCTATAGCCTCACATATTCCACAATGTTACAGATCAATAATTCACCCAGATTTATCGCAGGCAACTGCGGAAAGAAAATTTCTTAATGCTGTATTGTCTTTCATTACTGTCAAGGTTTTCTTGAATTTGCCTCGGTGATTACAGTTTCAGAGAGGTTACACTGTCCATGAGAGAAACAGTTATTTTTGAGCACATTCGCTTTTCAAAATTAATCGAAGTTTTTTTTTACATGATGAATCGTTTTTCGTAAACATATTTGCTACCGTATCATTGTAAAGCAGTCCACAATATTCCAGCTACATCGATATATCAATATATCCAAATGTGTTTCATTGTTAAATACATTAGAAACGATACTAATTAGGACCATATGTTGAAGCAAGATGGCATATCTACACGTTCTACATAACAAACCTGCTAAGCAAGCATTTGTAAAACTTTGCTACACCAGCACGTTTCCAGTGCTGTTTATCCGAAGTTGGCAACATTCAGTGATCAACACATTGCCATGGCGACGATTGACGATCCGTTAAATTACTGCTACCGTTGCTAGAATTAGTGAACTCTTATTTAATCACGTGGGCATAAAGATGTTAGTCCCTTCTGTGTTTACTATCGGCATTATCGTTACTATTATTGTTTCATGTTATTCCTGACAAAATTAAAATACTTCGTTGCATACAAAGAATCAATTTAAAGAAATGTGTACTCACTTCTGAATATTGTTAGAATTGATTTTACTGTTACCGAAATTTTTACCGTACTCATTTGTTAATATTATACGAATTAACCTTACTGTTTCCGAAATGTTTGCTTAACATACTAACATATAAATAATGAAAACAGTATTATAATCCCTTCCTCACAGTGTGTTATACATAACCGGTAGATCATTTCATGCACTTGAGCAAGGAAATGAAATAGTCGCCTTCGTAATTCAGTATCCCTATTGTAGATGCATTTATCTTATCAAACTTACAGTGGTTTTCGAAATCTGCTATTAAAGAAACAACAGCGGTTCACCGGATTCAATAGAAATTGGAAACAACTGAATTAGGTATACAAATAAACTAACGCAATATCGGACTTGGCCTTTTCTCTTTAAGTGTTTTAACTGGTTTGATAAAGTCCCCAAGGAATCCTCTCCTGCACCGAACTTTTCATCTAAGAGCAGCTATTGCAACCTATATCTTTAATTATTTCCTGGATGAATTCGAATCTGTGTCTTTCACTACAGTTGTTAGCCTCCACAGCTTTCTCTAGTACCATGGCAGTAATTCCCTCATGTCTTAATAGATGTCTGGCCAACCTGCCTCCTCTTCTTGACGGTGTTTGCCATATACTTCTCTCCTCACCGATTCTACAGTGAACTTCCTCACTCCTTGTCAGTCCACCTAATATTCAACATTGTTGTGTAGCAACTCATCTCTTCTCTATTCCGGTTTTCTCACTGTCCATGTTTCACTATCACCCAAAGCTGTTTCTAAACACGTACATTCTCAGAAATTTTTCCACAAATTAAGTCCTGTGTTTGATACTAACAGACTTCTCTTCGCTAGGAACACCCTTTTTGCCAGTGCTAGTCCGCTTTTTATGTCGTCCTTGCTGCGCCCATCATGGGCTATTTTGCTGCCAAGGTAGCAGTACTCGTTAACTTCTTCCACTTCATGACACCCAGTAGTCTGTACTCATTAGACTGTTCACTCTGTTCAACAGATACTGTAATTCTTAATTTTAGCTAAGGATAAAAATTTCATCACAGAATCTTATCATTGACATCCTTTCATCTTGAAATTTAATCTCACATGTGGAATCGTTTTATTTCATTCTTTGGTTCGTCTGTGTACAGACTGAACAGCAGGAGCGAAAACCTATATCCCTGCCTGTCTTACACCGTTTTTAATCCGAGCGTTTAGTTCTTGGTCTTCAAGTCTCATTGTTCCATCTTCACTCTTCGTTCTCGTACATATTGTGTATTACCCGTCTTGTTACTAGTTTCAATGTCGCAACTAAGTACAGAGGCCTCTTCGCTAATGAAAATGTATTTCTTAAAATTGAAATGAATACAAGATCGTCTCTTCGGTACTGTAGATTACTTTTCTTTTAATAAATGTGAAATGTTTTATTTCTGTACAAGAAATACACTGCTGGACATTAGATCTACAAAACCAGAAAGGATAGCTAATAACGAATTTTACATATTGTGCAAATACACTATATTCCGTATAGTATATATTAAAATTTAGTAAATGAGTCGAGGTATACAGGGTACGAAATTTAGATCACAGATTCTGGCAGTAACGGTGTCTCTATGTTTGCCAGTACTCACAAAAAGAGATACTTTTTTGATTCTCATGACAAATGTGAAATTTGGCTCTTTGAACATTCGACATTTCCGCTCATCGCATCCTGTCTCTGCTGCTGCTAGAGTGAGTCCGTTGAGCTTCCACCTGCCATTGAATACGACCTTCCTGAACCCGATGTTTCCGTACTCGAATGACAGCAGGGGGTTCCCGACGATAAAGCACGACAAAATCGCGGAACAATAAAGGCACTCTCGATAGCCCGTGATCGAGCTGCCACAGACGTTTCTCCTTTTCACAAGAAACATAATAAGAAGTTCTAGCACAAAATCAGTACCGAAATGTGATGTTTGAATGAGAAACCGCTGTGTAATCTCCCTGTTTACACAGAATATAGATTGGTTTACTCCTAATTACTGGCCGGCCGCGGTGACCGAGCGGTTCTAGGCGCTTCAGTCCGGAACCGTGCTACTGCTACGGTCGCAGGTTCGAATCCTGCCTATGGCATGGACGCGTGTGCTCTCCTTAGATTACTTACGTTTAAGTAGTTCTAAGTCTAGGGGACTGATGACCTCAGATGTTGAGTCCCATAGTGCTCAGAGCTGTTTGAACCATTTGAACCTAATTACTTTCTGCTGTTGTGCTAAGATGCTAAACATTTGCATAAGCATGCATGTAGCACAAATTCATGAATGTTTGACGTTTGTCACGCTCTTGCAGTAGCAATTATAATGGTCTGAAGGGTAAGTAGTGAGCTTTTGTGGTCGCCCGGTTGTACGAGGTCGTGGCTGTATCACTGTGCACCCAAGAAGATCATACGGTAAGTGTGATCTACTTCCTGCAACAGCATTATGCTGTAGTTGCTTTATCTAAAGGGATCCAACAGTGACATCGTACAAGGAAGAATGCTACGAATCAGTTATGTAATCGCCCAGTTTTTGTGGAAAAAGCATCCGTGATCATTCCGATGAAATTAATTTTGGTTTGTGAGCGCGTCATTATGTAATGAAACAATCGATGTTACGGCTGAAATTGCAGTCAGCCTTCATCAGTACTAGCCTATATTCGCGTTGTAATGATCACCTACGGTAATAAATTTTGGACGTACGTCAGACACACTGCAAGCACTTTTTTCTATAAGGTGATTTTGTGTAAAACCGTCTTCACTATTCGACATTAAAAACATTACCATTCACTTAACTATGTAATATCAGTTTCACACGTCATCACAATCTTGACTTCAGATCGAATCCGTGACAAATAATCTTAATTGATTATTATAAAGGGGCACATTCTTAAATTTAATTCATCACTCAGCGTATGAAGTCCTGTGCTCCAAATGTAAACTGGTCACTGGCGCGAAAACAAGTAATAATAAAAAATGCGAATGAACCGTTGGAAAATTGTCTGCATATTAAACTTCCTCGAGATTTTTGTCTTCTTTTGTTATTCACATTTTTATATTTGATTAGTACAGAAGTGAATTGAACATAGACTTCAAAGCTTAGAAGAATGCTTTAAATACGTAAACTCAGTTAGCAACTCTGAAGAGAGTCCATTAATTTTTTATTTTCAATCTGTTCCTGTAGCACTTTGTTAGCCGTCAATGTGTTGTAAGCTCTCCCTCGCGGTCTGAAGACATTTTGAGTAATCTGCAGTAAGCAGCTGTGTTCTAGCTGACATTCTACAATTATTTGGCTATAATGCTGAGAGTGATCGATCCCTTTTTACTGCTTCAGTTTGGTATCAATGATTTATGTCACGGGAACAACATACGTCCACATTTGCTGCAAGCATAACCCACTGTGTTTTGTGTAGTTTGTTGAGGTCGCAGTGACTACGGGAACACTCGATACACGATGTACATTTTTGTTGAGTTTTGGGAACTACAGGAAGTACAACCTTTTGAAAATGCATCCTTGGGACGACACGCACTGTTCGAGCCCAGTAACTTTACTTTGTCTCTGAAAATAATGTCGACTCACACTCCACTGAAGGTAAGATTTCATTCAAATACTATTTTTTAGCTTAATCATTATTTTACCTTTCTGAAGTATAGATCGTCAACCCATTCTTCCACGGTGGCACTCAACATGCAAATTTCTGCTGAAAGATATTTGCGTCACCCGGTTTTATGTACGTGGGAAGGAAAATATGGTCGTGTAAATTTACTGTGGCTCAAATGGTTCAAATGGCTCTGATCACTAGGGGACTTAACATCCGAGGTCACCAGTCCCCTAGAACTTAGAACTACTTAAACCTAACTAACCTAAGGACATCACACACATCCATACCCCAGGCAGGCTTAGAACCTGCGACCGTAGCGGTCTCGCGGTTCCAGACTGAAGCGCCTAGAACCGCTCGGCCTAAATTTACTGTAAACCAGATGTGCGCTAATTTTCTGCAGTAAATAGCAGTTCTCCCCTTAGCGTCTCACGGTTTGAGGGCTTATAGTATAATCAATGTCAGTTTACCTCTGTGATGAGCACGTTAATCTCAGCCTCGCACTGCTGCTATTTCAAAGGAGTGTGCTACGTGCTAGCACTGGATAGTTTCTCTGTCTTTCACCAGAATCAGCAAGAGAAACGTTACCCTGCCCTCTACATGCACTGATTGAAGGCACTGTGCAGTTAAACAGTTAAGACATACTTTAGAAGATAAGTTAACGAAAGGCAAACCTACTTGTATAACTTTGTAGTTATAAATAAAGCGTCTGACAGTGTTGGCTGGTATACACTATTTGAAGTTCTGAAGATGACAGGAATATGACTTGTTTAGAAATCAAACAGGAATTACAAGAGTTGAAGAAAATAAAACGGAAGCTGTAGGAGTAAGGCTTGTTCAGTTCCCCAGAATGTTATTTGATGTTTACATTAAGCAGTCTGCAAAGAAAACAAAGGAGAAATTTCGAGAAGGAATTACAGTCAAGGGAGAAGAAATAAAACCCTTGTGTTTGCTAATGAGACTGAAATTCTATCGGACTTGAAAACAAAATTGTTAACATCGATGTAAACTTAAAATACAGGATTTATTTACTGATGGTATTTCTACGGAATATAACTTTGTACGGAAGTGAAATGATAAACAAATCCGACAAGAAGGTAACAGAAACATTTGAAGTGTAGTGTTATAGAGGAATGACGAGTACATGGCCAAATCGATTAGTTAATGCGAAAATACTGAGTCCAAATTAGAAAGAAAGAAATTTTTGACACAACTTGACTAAAATAAGACATCATTTTATTATCATACTTCCTGAGGTATCAAGAAGTACAGGTCTCCATAAATTATCTTCAGACTTTAATGTTATAGACTTTTATAACTGTATCCGAAATTAACAAAAAGTTTTCAACACGTAATAACATAATTCATGGAGTTTTCTTCCTCACCCATACACATTACTATGTACACATTTAGTGGCATGGGTAATGTCTAGCCGGAATTCCATTTCTCTCCATCTACAATTGAAGTACTCTCTGGTGACATGTTTAGAAGTATTGCGAACGCGTGCCTTCAACTGTTCTAGGTGTCTAATCTCTGTTCGGTACACTAGATCCTTTACCAAAACCCCCGGGAAGAAGTCTAGTGGTGTGAGATAAGGGGATCGTGGTGGCCATAGAATTGAACAGTCTCGTCCGATCCACCTACTAGGAAAAGTTCCATCTAGAAATTGCTGGACATTTAGGTAGCAGTGGAGTGGTGCCCAATCGCGCTGGAATATAACATCTGGTTTCAGGTGTTCCAAGTGTGACACAGCAAACTCTTTTAATACGGCTCTTGTGACATGTCCAGGTAAACACAGCCGTTGACGGCAGACTCGATGAAAAGGAATGGACCAACGATGCAATTGTGCGTCAATTCGCTCCAAGTCATTGACCCTGGTACTGTCTGTTTCCAATTCACGTGTTACATGAGGATACTGTGAACCCCATATACGAACGTTATGACGATTCAGTTTACCGGATACACGAAGCGTTGCCTCATCGGATAAACAAATATTTTCCAAGAAGTCATTATTAGCGTCAATCCTGCCTAGCATTCGCACTGCAAATTGTTCAAGTTGAGGTTTGTCTGCAGGCTTTAATTCCAGAAGCAGCACGACCTTGAAGAGCTATAGCAAGACCTTTTGCACTGTTGATTGTCTCGTTTTCGACCCTCTAGCCCCCCTACTCACCGATATTGTCGCACTTCTTGCAAACGCTTGCCGTACTCTGTCCACATTGGGGCCTGAAAGACATGGGTGACACGCCTACTGTTTATGGATAACACTACCCGTTTCTTCAAATGAGGTATGCCAGGTCTCAATAGTTGGTAGGGATGGTGGATGCCTTCTATACCGTGTTCGAAAGTTTCCTTGCACTTGGATATCGAAAGTGAAACCTGGGGCGTCAATATTTTATCAGATTTTCAAGTTTAATTCTGGATCAAAATTGCGTCACATGGAAGGTAAAGGAAAACTTTATGATTTATCTTATGTTGGAAACCATTTGTTAATGTATTGTATACTCTATTAGCCTTAAGTCGTAGAGATAATTTATGGAAATCCTGTAGTTTGGTAGCGAATGGAAGTGTATGTGGGTGAGACAGGTGGGGTGGTGAGGGGATTGTCGAGGCAGACAGCGGCTTGAGAATGGGTGCAGGAAGTAGTCACAGTAGCTATGTAAAAATGAAATGCTTTGCTCAGAATAGAGGGCGGAGAGCTGTTTCAAATTAGTCATCGGACTGAAGACCTTAACCACAGTAACATTAACAGCTACAACAACAACAACGTGGAGTATGATGGCTAGTAGAAAGGTATTCACCGGAAACTAAGTGAAGCTCGACACGAAAAGTAGAAAGTTATTATTCTAAGTATCTACTTATCCGAAACATATTCTGTTGAACTGAACTGTCTTCCTCTGCTTCGTGATGACTGGGTGTTGTGTGATGTCCTTAAGTTAGTTAGGTTTAAGTAGTTCTAAGTTCTAGGGGACTGATGACCATAGATGTTAAGTCCCATAGTGCTCAGAGCCATTTTTGAACTGTCTTCTATGAAATTAGGCTTTCATTTGTAATAGAAGGATACGCCTCCGCTCAGGAAGGTACACTGCTAGCCATAAAAATTGTAACACTATGAGCTCAGCATGGAACAAACTGTCATAAACTGAACCACACGATAAAGTATACAAACGACTACAATTTAAGCTCAGAGTTGGCAGGGCCAAGGTCATTCACATTCTGTGCACAAAGAGAGATTATGTAGCAGGTTTCTCATTCAGCTGCCGCACTTGTGTGTTGGTTGTATGTGAGAAGAAGCTGCCATTTTTCGCTCCGCGATATACACTGTCCAGTCACAATATGTAACTGCCTACAACAAATCTCGATTAATCACGTTCTGCAGCGCGGACGTGCAGGAATGGACTCAGTCAGGTTCTGAGAGGTACAGACATGGATGTGGAGCCGTGCCCTGGCCAGTTGCGTCAGGTTTATCGGTTGAAAATCAAGGTGTGATCATCCTGGTGGAGATGGTACCACAGATTCTAGACTAGGTTTGAACCCGGTGCGTTTGGTGGCGATGGAAGTACGACAAACTCATCCTGGTCGTCTTAGAACAATGCTCGTACACTACGAGCTGCGTGACAAGTTGCACTGTCCTGCTGGTTGATGAAATTGTGCCGAGGAAGAAACAAACTGCAAGTAGTAGTGGATATGTTCACCATCCATTGTGGTTTCCAGAATAACGAAGTCACCCAGAGAATGCCACCAATACATTCTCCAAACCATGGCCCCACCAACGATTGTTGCACGGTGTTTACTTTTAGACGAATCACGACGTACACAGCAACGGCCATTTGTCCGATGGAGCATAAAATGTGACTCATCTGAAAAGGCCACCTGTCGCCCACTCAGTAGATGCCCACATTCGGTATTGACATACAAATTCCACCCTTCGTCGCCGATGAACGGCAATCAGCATGGGTGCACGAAGCACGCAACTGTTGCTGAGACCCACATACAGCAACTTTCGCTGAATGGTCGTCGAGCAGACAGTCTTTGCATCCCGTTGGTGCAACTGGGCGGTCAGGTGCTCAACAGTTGCACGTCTATTCGCCATGCAAATCTCGACAGCCATCCTTCACCCCTGTCATACACGTAATAAACTGGAGCACCGGCAGCCGTCATTTGATGTTGTTTTATTATACTGAAACCAATTTCTTTAACTCAGTGCATCACCATCATCATCATCAGGCCCCATGTGACGCTGAAGGGGTGAACACCAATCATACACACTGTCCCATCACTCGCCAACATATATGAACTGGCTTCTGTAGAAGACTGTAAAAGCGATGTTGTGTTGTAACCCAATGACTATCCAGGGAGGGCCAGAGCCATCGTTATTCAGGAATCAAATGGTATCATGCGAATAGCTCCCGAGAACAGTTACACATTGTTCGTTCGGCTGTCTACGATCGTACAGTATGTCATGTACCATGAGTTGAGAAATGAGTTGGTTGGTACCAATACAAGTACCTGCATGGACAGTACCTCGCTTTCTTGGGCATGTGGTGACAATTTGGAGGTGGCCCTTTCACATAGTCGAAACCGTTCATCTGTACAGATAATACTGGTATTATAAAAAAATGAAATAAAAAATCTTTTAAAATATAAAGAAGTTTTTAAACTAGATAGTGATTCGTCGACAGTTGTGTACCAAACGCTGGACACCGTCTCTTCAGACAAGTACCGGTTCTGCGTACTGTATCAATGACTGACGTATCTGTGCACCGAGGCTTCGTGTAGAACGAACGTCGTGTGATCGCTTTCGTTAGCACCCGGCCTTACAGTAAAGGAAGCCGTAGGGTACACAGCACGATCCCCTCTGCCTTCATAATTTGGAGAGCACGCTTTCCAATCCTGACATGTTAAGGGCGGTGGCAATGCTCTGTCTCCTAGATCTCCAAAACTGCTCTCAACGAGATGACGCTCCTGTTAACCTGAACTTCCTGATAAAATAGGTGGTCGACTGTTACCCTGACCAACATGGCCTCGACATACCTCACCCACTGAAAACATTGGGTTACAGGTTGTTCAGACACAGTCAACCCATCACTCTAAAGTCGCTGCGGTTCTTGAACTCACACGTGTAATTCAAACAGCCCTCTGTCACCAAAAAATTTAATCATTTAATCATACGCTGCCTGGCAACGGAAAAGTGTAGCAGCCAGATCTGGCAAAGGAAAAGTGAAGCAGCCAGATGACGTGGCCGAATATATATCTCGTACTAGTACACACCATGGAAGGGGTATGTAAATAACTACATGTGCAATTCTCTGTGACAATTAGAATGTCCATCAGAGTGCAAATAGTGTTGTTACTGGACCGGGTAAGGTATGTAAGGTGCCTGGCATGTGTCAAATGTTCAGTGATCACCGTGAAGGACAAGGAAGTCCCGCCCGAGACCCTTGTGAGGTGCCGTTATTAGCATCTGAAAAAGTTTCTGGGGGACCTCACTGTGGTTCTCCATTTGGCCGACTGATAGAATCTTGCAGTACCCAGATACGTGAGCTATTCGGATGTGACAGTGGTCCGATGTTGGGCTATATGAGAACGTAAAGGCAGCACCACTCGTCATCGTGAATCAGGTAGACCAAGTCTGATCACCACAATGGGGGATCGCCGTATTGTGCGCATATCACATTGCAATTCCTTCGCATCTGCATTTCCCATCCGAGAACAATTAATAGACTTCCTGCAACATTCTGTTTCATCCAGCACCAGAAGCCGGACTAAAGAATTACCATCCCGTAAGTAGTCTGCCATAATCACAAGACAAATGACTGCCTTTGGAGTGGTGTCGTGACATGGAAGCACAGACTGCTGATGAATGGCATTACACTGTGTTCCGAGTGGAACAGCAGTTCTGTGCTACCCTTAGTGACCATCGTAGGCGAGTACAGAGGCGACTTTGGAAGACGTCCAATTCTTAAAGTGTTTTGGAAAGCCACAGCGTTGCTGCTCCTGACGTAACGGTGAGGGAATCTATCGGGTATGATTAAGGGAAGGTAATGATTAAGGGAAGTCTGTCACGAGAGTCAGATGACCCGACGCATTACCTCTCATTAGAAGTATCGTGATGCCATTTCTCAACAAGACAATGCTCGTTCACACATGGCACGTTTCTCTATGAATTCTCCGCGTGATATGGATGTACTCCTGCAGTGACTAAGACCCCCAGCCCGTCCTCGATCGTACCTGTGTGGGATCAGCTCGAATATCATCTCCGTCTTTATATTAGCATCCAGGATAGTAAGGACCAGTTACAACGCTGTAGGCCGGCTTGCCTCAGAAAACTATATTGCAGTGCCTGTGATTTTACGATGTACTTTCCAATGTCCTACAGATATGCATTTCTATCTCAAATAACAGGCACTGCTGTGATCGAAAGCTGCATTAAATACAAGAAATTCGCAATTGTAAATATGGTCAGACTACAGCTGCATAAGTATTGGTGACAGTGAAAATTTATGACGGCCGGGATGTGAACCCCTATTTCCAACTTTATGCGACAGGGCACCCTAACCACGTTGACCATCCATGCTCGCCTCCACGACCGATCCAAACTTCCATATGTCACCGTGTGTCTACGTCCTGTGCCTGCACAACTGCTGTCGCGGATTTACTGTATCGCAATACCTTTGTATCTCCAAAGTCCTAAACACATGTTTGCATACTCGCAGGGAGAGACTTATGATTACTATCTCGGCCTAGTCTTGGCATGAAATATTATATCGCAGTGGAATACAGCATTTTATGCCAAGAAAAGGCCGCGATAATAACCACAAGTCTCTCCCGGTGCGGGAATCACAGTAAATGTACGAGTACTGCACGCAGACAAACGGTAACATATTCAAGTGTGGGTCGGCTCTGGAGGCTTGCTTGAGGCAGCTACTCATGCATGTGGGATATCCGGGTACGAATCTCAATTGCGCAATCAAAGAATTAACTTGACATAACCTCTCAACCTCCGAAGATATATTTGGTTTCCTCATTCACTTTAGGATCCATCACCTTTCCAGTCGGGCAGTCTGTATCCTTCATGATGATGCGGTTACAATGGTCAAATGGTCATAAGTATATACAAGACGTTCGATGCATGGAAGAATCCTTAGTGGAAGGGCTTACTTCTCTGCCAGGGGCTTTGCTTCGGACTATGATCTTCCCGTTTCCATAAAGCTCTAGAATTTTCCACATTATGAAAAACTGTCAGGAGCATTTCGCGACGTTGTGTGAGGCCCACTAACAGAACAGTTCAACGCAGTTCAGAGCTCAGAACACCCTTCGTGTTTACTTTCTTTGAATTTGTTGCGTAATGGAAAGTTACGCTCGGTTTTAATTAAAGTCAGAGCTACTCTTTCGTCGAAAGGACAAATACGGGGCAAAGCTCTCCAAAATTCCATCCTCAATTAAATGGCTGTCTTTTCTACCTGGTCTACTCCCTAGCTTTTCCCGTCCGTTGCTGAACGAAATGTCACCATTGTCTAATACGAGAAGGTGGAAGGTAATGGGGACATTACGGTGTCGACGCGACGGTTGCTGGAACAAGTACTTCGTAAAGAAACGTGCTGCCAATTAGGAAGAAGTGGAAAGGCGAAACTTTGGTTCAGTATTTTACGAGTAAGATATTCGCTAGAGGAGCAGGAAGCTAGTATGAATTCATCCTGTACACACAGTCAGATGTTTCATTAGAAATGTGTGGTTTTTCTGAGTGGTATGGTATTAGTTCTTACTTTTTATTCATTCATTTGTCTCTCAGACGAGTAGCCATAGCCTGTACGTAGTTATATCTCCCGTTTATTTGGATTAAACTTTCTTATTTTGTTTTGTCAACTTATCTTTCAGACCAAGAGAAAGAAACGTTTTTCTCAAGAATTGAATGTACTTGAATTTGCATGGATATACGTCTCTGTCTAAAGTATTCCATTTGTCTTATTTCTTGATAAACGGTAACAGTGTCATCTAGATTGTAGTCCAAATGGACTCTGTTTGAGAAGAATTAATATTTTCATCAGAAAGAAAAGTATGTGCTTCTCCTTTTTATTATCATATTACCTCAGCTGTTGTTTTTATTGATGTTGTTTATTTGTGGTACTCCGAGTAGACATCTTCGGCGCCCATAGTTAAATAGTCTTGTCCTTTGTAGTTGTAATAACGTAGTTACATTTATTAAAATGAGATGAAAAAGAAGCTAAGTCACATATGAGCGTAAAATATCAATGTATTTCAGTATTTTAAACATAGCTGCACAACAGCAACGGTTCCACGTAATAAAATTATAAACAGCCGACCAGTTGCAATGGATAAAGAAATCTTTACCTAGGTTTCAACAAATTTAAATTTGTCTTCTTCAGAAGGTGGCAATTTTACATTAGTATGGACTGATGTATCATCGCCGTTTTTACAAATGTCTGCATAGATCCATTTGTCCAAATTAAAATATAGCCCTGAAAATAGGGTTTGTCATGTAAATGTAAATTAGTACATGGATGCTGCAAAGCTCTGCAGCATCCATGTACTAATTTACATTTACATGACAAACCCTATTTTCAGGGCTATATTTTAATTTGGACAAATGGATCTATGCAGACATTTGTAAAAACGGCGATGATACATCAGTCCATACTAATGTAAAATTGCCACCTTCTGAAGAAGAGAAATTTAAATTTGTTGAATCCTAGGTAAAGATTTCTTTATCCATTGCAACTGGTCGGCTGTTTATAATTTTATCAATGTATTTGTTTCCACAAGAAATAGGTGTGCTAAACTGAACTACTCTGGTAACCCAAGGAAGTTATAAATACACTAACACTCGTTACATGACTCATTAAATGGCCATTTAAGGGAGCAGTCCATACGTCGCTGTATAAGATACTGTCCTTCACACGTTACATTGTAAAGTTCTGGTTTTGCTCAGGTTTCAAAGTACAAACGTAAAAATGATAAAGTAGTAGATATTACCGGTTTTTACTCTTACTAGGAACTGGGCGGAATTAGCTTATTGCAAAATTGAAAAAAAAGAAAATGTTTCAAGATAAAGGAACAGCTCACGCAGGAAAAGGACTTCCTTTAAGAAATTTGCAGCGGCTGTGGGCCCATCATGAAAAAAATCACACCATAATACAACACGTAGTCTGTGTTTTAGCTACATTTTTCTTTTATTTTCACCGGGCTCTTCTGTCAGCGTAGAGTAATTTTAAGAGAATTTAGAGGCTAAAATGTCAGACTAGTCCATGTATATGCCTAATGAACAAGGAGTTTGAAGCACACTTTGTTATTCTTCTCTTTTATTCTCAATTCCACTTAGAAAATTAGTGGTATGGTTTCTTTTACATAAAAAAGAGAGTCCTCACTATACGGTAAAGAAATTTCATCTACCCACTCTCAAAAAGAAATAAATGAGAAACTAAATCATTGTAATCCCCCAGCGGGTTTATCCAGTCAAATATTCAACATCGCCTTGAAGTAGAATTCATGTCTCTGACAGATACTTGTACTTCCAATAAACAGACAACCACTGATTATTTGAACTCTTTTTTATTGTAAAATTTCATTCATATACTTGTCAAATACATAACAGTGATTAAAAAGCAATATTTTTTCTTTATTGACTTTACTAAGTCATCTCCATAGTGAAGGTGTAATACCCTGTAATAGTGAAAACGTAAGTAAAAGGACCGGTAACAGATCGTTCTGTATTTAGACTGATATGATAACAACACTTGTTTGCCCTAATCAAAAATTTGGTGGTCTAATTGGACAACACAACATATGATAACATTTTTATGGTGAAGATAGCGATTACGACACAAATAATAATTCTAACAAGAATAAAAATACCGTGCAGTGGCATATTACTGCTGTTGGATGGGCGTTGTTGCATTATGGGGACGTGAAAGGATTGAAAACAGATTCCGACTTTAAACATCGTAGCAGAGTAAAACTGCGTGAATTACAGTGACTAAAAACCCGGAACCTTTGCCATTCGCGGGTATTTGCTCTACCTAAATTTAGTCTGCAAGCGATTTCCTGGACTGTGGCTCCTGAAGTGCTAGTCCCTCACGTCGTTCTGTGATGTATTGAAAGTAGAACAAAGATAATCGCACACTAGGATTGGAAGGGTGGATCGTAGGCTGTGCCTGAGTAGCTCAATTGGGAGAGTATTTTCCCACGAACGGGAAAGGTTCAGGTTAGAGAGTCGTGCCGGCCACGCAGTGTTAATATTCCAGGAAATTTCAAATCAGCTCACTCTTCAACGTAGGGTTTTAACTTCTTCTGGAGTTTCTTTCGCATTTATTACAGCTAGCAAGCGTCACAATCGTAGATTTCCTCAGGTACCTCCCGTAGCCAAAATGGGGATCATAATGGAACATCTTCAGTCTTTACTTAGCTTATCTGTCCCCTTCCCAATGAAACTTTCTTCTACTGCACTTCGTTAAGTTTTGTGAACGATACTACCTCTGTGTTACAATATTCAATTACCTTCTCAGGCGCCTTTCAACACTTCATTCATGTCATCGAGGTGCTCAGTGATCCATCTTGCTGATCTGGGTCAATCTACACTATGTGATCAAAAGTATCCGGACTCATGGCTGACAATGACTTACAAGTTTGTGGCGCCCTCCATCGTTAGTGCTGGAATTCAATATGGTGTTGGCCCACCTTTAGCCTTGATGACAGCTTCCACTCTTGGAGGCATACGTTCAGTCAGGTGATGGAAGGTTTCTTGGGCGATGGCAGCCCATTCTTCACAGAGAGCTGCACTAAGGAAAGGTGTCAATGTCGGTCGGTGAGACCTGGCAGAATTCAGCGTTCCAAAACATCCCAAATGTGTTCTATAGGATTCAGGTCAGGACTTTGTGCAGGCCAGTCCCTTACAGGGATGTTATTGTCGTGTAACCACTCCTCCACAGGCCGTGCGTTATGAACAGGTGCTCGATCGTGTTGAAAGATGCAATTGCCATCCCCGAATTGTTCAACAGTGGGAAGCAAGAATGTGCTTAAAACATCAATGTAGGCCTGTGCTGTGGCAGTGCCGCTTAAACAACAAGGGGTACAAGCCCTCTCCATGTAAATCATAACACTACCGACTCAGAATTATACTGTTGGCGCTACGCAGGGTGGCAGATGACGTTCATAGGGCATTCGCCATACCCACGCCCTGCCATCAGACCGACACATTGTGTGCCGTGACTCGTCACTCCACACAACGTTTTTCCACTGTTCAGTCGTCCAATTTTTACGTTCCTTACACCAAGCGAGGCGTCGTTTGGCATTTACCGGAGTGATGTGTGGCTTATGAGCAGCCGCACGACCATGAAATCGAAGTTTTCTCAGCTCCTGCCTAACTGCCATAGTACTTGCAGTGGATCCTGCCTCATGCAGTTTGGAATTCCTGTGTGATGGTCTGACTAGATGTCTGCCTATTACACATTACGACCCTCTTCAACTGTCAGCGGTCTCTGTCAATCAACAGACGTGGTCGGCCTGTTCGCTTTTGTGCTGTACGTGCCCTTTCACGTCCCCACTTCACTATCACATCGGAAACAGTGAGTCTAGATATGTTTAGGAGTGTGGAAGTCTCACGTACAGACGTATGACACAAGTGAGACCCCATCACTTGACAACGCTCGAAGTCCGTGAGTTCCGCAGAGCGCCCCATTCTGCACTCTCGGAGGTTGCTGATATGGAGTACCTGGCAGTGAGTGGCAGCACAACACACCTAATATGACAAACGAATGATCACATAGAGCATATGGCCTTGCGTCTAGTCCTTTGACGTTTGCCGTTTCTGTCTGTCATATCCTTCCAGCACGTCTACATCCGATGTACATCCCCCTACGCCACTTGCATTTTCTAGGCTCTGTTGGTCTTGCTGATGTAGATGTCCAACACTCATTTCTCTATAGAGAAATGCCAAAGCGAATGTTTCTGAAGGAGAAGTTGTTGGTTGTAGAATTCACATAATGTTAATTTTTCTTTCAGATTCTCTAGAATAACCCCTTTAGCCAAAATGTAGTACTGCTCCTTTGTGCTGTGTGTGAATTTTTTGTGCGTGAAATCTTATGGGACCTAACTGCTAAGGTCATCAGTCCCTTCCATTGTGCTGCAGTGAACATTATTCTACGAAAAAATTTTGCGACTTCACTGAACTTTTGACTAATCAGTTGGGAATGCAAATGCATTCCAAAACGACTTCGTTAATTCCACTGCTTGAAAGTTCCCACGCACACGTTCTTCTTTCCTCTTATTCATTTAGAAACCAGTTTTGACGGACGTACCGATCATTTCTCAAGTACTTTGTTTGTGATTTGACCAGGACTTCAGTTTTGAGTAAGTGTAGTCGACGATTTAGAGTTAGTTGAAGCACTGGAAACGGATTTTATTGAAATCTTAGTGGTTGTGAGGGTTCTTTCTTTACGTGGGTGCCTTTCAATGGAAAATGACATTTAAAAATCTCAATGCTATGTAGGATCTCCCGCACAAACATTATTTATGGTGCTATTGGTACTTTTCTGTAGCTCACAACCGCTACATTTGGAGCACAATAAAACTGATGCTTACATTACAAAGGTTGCATAAAGCTGCTTCGTCTACACGAGAGTAAGCCAAGAATTTTTCATGTATACAGTGCTCTCACTTGTTAACGCAGTTCCGTCACCCAGATGTACACTTCCCCCACTACCACGCCTCAATGTCTGAGCACGACGACGGGAAAATGGAGGAAATGGCAAACGTGCCAGTTTTAGACTGCATTGTAGTAGCGTAAGGAGCACTGAACATTTTGGACGCGGCATGGTTTCATATTTTATAACGACACAGATCACAAACAAATAAATTAAGTGTTATTCACTTATTTTTGGCACGTTGAAGACAGATCACAATTTCTATTTGGCACAACCTTTTGACACAGGAACATCACAGATGTATTTTCAATTTTTGTCGTTCGTTTTGCCAGATAATCTCGTGTCAGTTAGTTTCGTAATCGAATGAAGCTTTTCACACAATTATGTTGATTGAAACATTGTATCACGTTTGCAGCCTAATTACTGAGACGTGGATAACATTCTAAAGGTAAACAATATAGAGCTCCTAGACAGTTTTATCGTAAAAAAAATTATCTTTTAAACGGGAATTGCATTCCTGATCGAACGGTTCCATCTGCACATGTACTTGGCCACTTTCAACTGGAAAGACAAAAGATCTTGAAAACATCTCATATGCAGAAGATGTAAGATTGGCATCGGCCTCAAAATGTTTAGATAACTATTAGTGTAATTCTTCCAACGTCACAATTAATTCTTCAAATTTCGTTTTTTCTTTAACTCCTGTGAGCTAAGGGAAATTGATTGTTTTTGCTAGAAGTTGCCGCTTCCACATCGCGGTTTTCTTTTTAAATTCATCCCTGCGAAACCATTAATAGCTTGTTTCTCAGCATGCATGTTTTATTATGAGTAGTTGCTGTCAAATCCACTTACAAAGAGAGATCTACAGTCTATTCTGAACATCCTAATGTTTGTTCTTGCTTTCTTTCCCCCTTCAAAAAAAACCAAAATTCGTTAAGTCATGTAATCTGACCCACCGTCGTTATTTGCACCAGTCTGCAACGTTTCCATACT
Organism: Schistocerca piceifrons; assembly: GCF_021461385.2. Taxonomy (NCBI): domain Eukaryota; kingdom Metazoa; phylum Arthropoda; class Insecta; order Orthoptera; family Acrididae; genus Schistocerca; species Schistocerca piceifrons. The sequence continues at coordinate 652,169,533 of NC_060140.1, read as the reverse complement.
CTTCGTTCAGTTCCGTCAACAACTTTTGCAGCTGATGATATAATAATGTGTGCTTCTCCAGAAAATTTCTTCACTTGCTCCATAAATTGTAACACAGTGTGAAGTGCTTCTTGATGTACAGAGCAATGAAACCAGTACGAATCGTCAGTCGATCGCAATTTTCGCTTTCATAGTCCACTAAATGTTTTAACGCTTTTCGTGTGGTGTTTTAATGCTGTTCAATAGCAAATTTCGCTAACCGTCGATTATGAGACTGTATAGTAGACATTGGGTTTACAAATCCTTCCCTTCCGTGATTCTCCATTATTTTTAAAGGTTTGGACGAGAGGTCGGTAGATTGCCTTTTCTTTTGCAAACAGCTCATGGACCTACGAACTTCCTTTAAACCACAAAAATACGGCAAAGGCTAAACAGTCTGACACCACGATTCTGTGGAACTGAAGAGAGTCGTAATGACTGCAAAATGCCGCACCAGATGCAGGGAAGATACCGTGACGCCTCACAGTGATATATGAAATGTCGCTCCCCACCATGTTGGTACGAGAAGGACCGACCAAAGCTGAGACGTGCCGAAACAGGCTGAGCCTAGGACTGCAGGCGTGCTATACATTGTACCTGAGTAAAGTTGTGCACCCCTTGGACGACCCTGGTGTAAGAGAGCAAACCTTACAAAAATTCGTTGTGAATCGAACGAAAGAGGGTAATAGCTTTAGAAATACAGTACTTTTTCCATCCTGGGGCTTGGCTGCGCTACTTGGGAAATACACTGCCGTTTGTGAAAAGTACAAGACCGAGATGGAATTGCAGGAATAGATCCACACTTGGAAGTGGCGACGGGTGTGCAAGCAATATATAATACAATGTTTCATATCAGCGGACACTCCGCTGCAGAGTGAAAATCTCATTCTGGAAATATATGATAGATTTTGCAGCGAGATGGGGTACACGTAGACCGAGCATAGCCATCTCGTGTCGACCCGACAGGGTCGGTGTTGCGTCTAGAGTAGTCTGTGCATAGCTGTCACACAAGGTAGAAACAACACAGTGAGTGACAGTGTGCTTCGTCGACGTCAAAGGAATGTGAGCGAGTTCGAACGGGGCAGAATGATGGATCTCCGGGAAACGGGGTTGTCATACCGTAACATTTCGGCTCACATAGGGCATGCTGCTACGACAGTAATGCGTGTATGGTATCAGTGGACAGAGGAAGGTTGTACGCAGCGACGAGCGGAAACTGGACCATGGAACATGACCACAGCACAGGATGACCGTCATCTTGTCCGCATGGCCATTACGGACCGTACAGCGTCATCCACAGCGTCGGCTCGTCCTGGAGCACTACAACAGGTGTGAACTTGTCTGCATCGATGGTTCATCGACGTCTGCTACAGGTTGGACTGGTTGCACGTATGCCATTACGTCAGCTTTCTATTGTCAAGAAACCACAAACTCCTCCGTCTGCACTGGCCACGTAAACACCGTCCCTGGCTACGCGTAATCTTTTCGGATGAGTACCGGTTCAACGTGTCCTACAGTGACGGCCGCACATGTCACCGGCGGTACAGTGGTGAGCGCAACCTGGAGGCTGCATTGTGGAGCGGCGTAGCGGACAAACAACCGGTGTGATGGTTTGGCGCGTCATTGGTTGCAACGACCGATCTCATGTCGTACGTATTGCGGGCACTTTGAACAGCAACCAGTACCTAACGGAGGTACTCCCACTGCTTCAGGCATCTCCACAGGCGACATTTCAACAGGACAATGCCCGGCCATGTATTTCGAGGAATGTACCGGCCTTCTTCGAAGGGCGACGGGTAGCATTGCTCCCTGGCCTGCACGTTCGCAGGACATGTCTCCCATCGTACATGTCTGGACATGGCTGGTCGACACCTGGTGAGTCACGGTCCTCCAGTAACTGGTGTCACGGATTTTTGGGCTCGGACACAAACTGCGTGGAGGGAAATCACTCAGGAACGTATTCAGATTCAATGCCACGGCGTATAGCAGCTCTAATTGCAGCACATTGTGGCCACACGACATACTGAATAGTAGGGCTCAGAGGACATGTACAGATTTGAAAACGTAAGCATTTCTTACATGTCATGTACCTAACCTGTGGTATTAAATAAATTGAATTGATGCTTTTCCTTCTTGGTGTTGCAATTTCCAGAAACTGTAGTGTATGTTCAAGTGAATTCGCCATATTATGTAAACGGAGGGGGAAGAGAGGAGATTTGAAAGGAAAGAGAAGGAACTAATGATATTAGCTGCATCACGACTTTGTACGGAATCGGTGGCGACGAGTGAAAATGCGTTCCAGACTGGAGCTTGAACCAAGAATCTCCGGTCTACGAGGCGTTGCGTCAACCACTACGTCACCCAGATGCCGTGTTTATAGCAAATGCATGGACTATCTTGGCATGCATTCTACCCAACTCAAATGAACAACTAACACCACCTACCACAGTCTCCGTCCATGTTCTGAACACTCTGTAATTTTCGATTACCGCTGGAGGGCGAACGTAAATTTGCATCCGCACTGATGGCAGTGAATTCATTACCCATCGAACCAGCTGCATGAATCTGTTGTGTCATGTATTGGCCGTGGTTCTTGGGCACCAAGCTCATCAAGTATGCTACAGTTTTAGAGAGCATTCGTGTGAACTTGGCGTGATTATAAGTGCACGATGTATGAGTATCCAAGTCTCATTATTTAAAAATGTTGGATGTGGTGCACCACGAAGGAACTACGCCAGTCACAGAGGCGCTCTAAAGCCAGTCCCATACTGAGCCGTTGCTTCACATCAGGCAGTAAGTCCTCATTGGGCGATAGGCTATAAAACAATATCCACCCCCAAAACATCTGCATACCATTCCCAATAGAACGAAGAACCATACTGTTGCTCCGCTGTCAACGGGAAGTCTTTTGTAATGTCCGACAACCAGCAACGAAGCCTTGTTAGATTTGGGTGCAGGAGTGCCTTTTAGAGATGGATGTGGCTTGTTTCACAATTGTACACCACTTTCGGAGCAGGCTTCCCTCTTGGCTCCTACAAAAAATCCAGAATTATTTTAGACTTCACAACTTTTAGGAAATGTTGCACTCCAAATTTTACCCTGTAATCTAATTTATAACATTTCAGGTAGTCATCGCGGTTTTAAGGCTGGTTGTTCAGTAGTATTACCCGACCGTATCTACAGCATTCGCCTTCCCATCGCGTGCACTTTATTTACTGCAGAGCTCCATGCCACTCTGAAGACACTAGAGCAGACGATGCGTCTACATAATAAATTTTCATGTCCTCTAAAGCTCTAAGGGTCTTAAAACGTGCCACAGTGTCCAATTGCGTTGCAGACTATCATTTTACTGTTGCGTCAGAGATATATGCAATGGTGGGAGGAAGAGTGGCTAGCTGTGATGGATAAAAAGCTGCGGTCGGTGAGGCCAACTACAAATACCACGCCGTGGCGTTCCTCACATCGGTCACTCTGGGGGATGAAGTGACCCTGACTTGCCTCAGAATTGAGCACTGTCCCCTCACGCATGGTCACATACTGCAGTGAGAGATTGCTTGCAGCGTGCAAGTAACTACACTTCTCATTTTAACAGAGTGCACTTTGTATTATCAGGGCTGAACAAAATTTAGTTGGTGATCTGCCCTCCATTTTAGCTAATGACAAGACGAATGTGGCCTTTAGGTGGAGATTTTGTTGTGCTACACAGTGGCTAGATCATCCTTTTATTCCGACCGCCAGTCCGCACATCTAGCTGCTATACTATTTTAATGCTTTCCGCTGCTTCTTTCACGTTTTCCGTTAATTTTAATTCTGAAAATGGTATTTGATTTTCTTAGTTATTTGTGTGTTTTTCTGTGTTTGTGTGAGTGCGTGCATGTGTGTGTGCTTGTGTGCGTGCATGTGTGTGTGTGTGTGTGTGTGTGTGTGTGTGTGTGTGAGAGAGAGAGAGAGAGAGAGAGAGAGAGAGAGAGGAGAGAGAGAGAGTGTATAGGCAGGAGGGGGAAAGGAGATGTGGTAGAGATAGAGGAGAGGAAGAAGGGACGTAGTAAATAAGTTAATCGGTATCAAAATGTTTCAAATGGCTCTGAGCACTATGGGACTTAACTTCTAAGGTCATCGGTCCCCTAGAACTTAGAACTACTTAAACCTAACTAACCTAAGGACATCACAAACATCCATGCCCGAGGCAGGATTCGAACCTGCGACCGTAGCAGTCGCGCGGTTCCGGACTGAGCGCCTAGAACCGCTAGACCACCGCGGCCGGCTAATCGGTATCATATTGGAATTTTAAACTCTGTTCACGTGCTATCTGAAAAATAATAATGAAGTAAAGAGGGTCCACCTTTTTGCAGGTGCACAGTTATTGTTTTGATCTAATACCAAAACATGTTTCACCACTGCTGTGGCACCCTCAGTGGGTGTTTACCCTTATGATCATTTATTACGCATTGTGCACTCATAACCGTTTTTTGGCAGTCACAAGTCGCACACTATATAAAATACAGGAACCACAGAAGGTTAAAATCTACTGTGGTAAAATATATTTGAGTGCTGACGAAAAACAATAATTGTCTACTTGCAGAAAGACCTTTTAATGCTTCATTAAGTTAATCACTTTAGTATTTCCCTTTCCAAGTCATCTCCGAGTCAACGTCAGTTGGCTTGCGTCGTATATACTGTTTGTTTTAGGTGGTACAACATATGTGACACTTTTGTGACATTGGGACACTTTTGGAACATTGCTAAAACATTGTCTTTGCACGAAGAACGAAGAAAGCCTCAGACTTATTACAAAAATGGCGTGTCAGGCAGAGAGGACTTTGTGTGGCTGTGATTCATTTCCCTGCTATGGCTGCTACGCTGCCTTTATTAGATTGCGCGAGGGCGAACAAGGCCTGCCGTTCTCGCGCGAATTAAACTTCATTTTGAAAGCGTATACAAAAAAAAAACATTTACACCGGCGCTATATCTGGAATTGTCTGTCCTTTGATTTCTTCCTCCGTCCCTTGGTGATCAATTGTAAGCAAATGAAAGAATACGACTTCAAGCAAAGTGGCGTATTGTATTTAAAACTATCTGTTGAAGTTAATAAATTTTTGGCTTTATTGAAAAAGATGGTTAAAAGATTCACCTGAAAAACTATAACTGAGTTTTAAATGAAAGTATTTCCTCACAAATAACTTCCTGCACATCCCAGTCGAAGACATAGAAGTAACTTACATTGCAATAAGTTTCCTGACAGCTGCGTGTAAAGCATTTGAGTATCGTATGATGTCTAAGCTACAGACAAATTTTCCTCAAAGCTGGATGCACCCACTTACGATGAGAACATGTAACGCGCCGAGGAACACAGTCGGACTTAATCATTTGGTTTTTGTAGGTCCACCCTTGTGACTGAAGGTCTGAGTGACTTCGGCCGTTCACTTCCGTAATAAAATATAACAGCCGTCCTGATGACGTCAGATATTTTGATTCTAGCTACCAGTTTCGGTAACCATCTTCAGGCCTCAGCTAACGCTAATGGGGTTAACACAATCCGTATACACGATGAATCAGTGGCCAACATCTACAACTTGTTTTCGCAGACTACCTTTAACAGTGAAGTTGTCTCTCCTACCGTCAACTGTCAACACTGGTCTGTAAAGCGTACCAGCTAGCAGATTACAATTTAGTAACCCTATAGAGTAGACTGAAGTTTTTAGATAATAGTCCGGAAGAATCAATATGGAAGGAATTGGGATGTTGAAATACTGGGTAATAATGAGACGCGCTTCAAGTAAAGTAAGAATGTGAATGCTGAGATAATGAATCCTACAGTAGCGAGTCAGTTGGAGTAAACGTCATTAAAACGGACAGTTACTGATGTAAGAAAGACAAACATAGATACAAAAAATGAAAGCTCGGACAACTTTTAGATTACGGAAGAAATACTTCTACTGATAGACGAAAGAAGGACGTATAAAATGTTCTTGCAATGACAGGAATAAAGGAATAAAATTCATGTATGTACGAAATAAATTGGGAGTGTCAAGGTAGTAAAGGCGAAATAGCTGCTGGAAAAATGTGAATAAATCGAAAAAGAAATAATCATCAGAAGGAGTGTCTCAGCATATGAAAATGTCGAAATTAAGAACTCAAATTAAAAGCAGTGGTGGTAATATTAAGAGTTCTATGGGAATTTCACTGTTAAATGAAGAGGAGAAGGCGAATAGGTGGAAAGACAATATTGATGGCCTCTACGAGGGCGAGGACTTGCCTGATGACATGGTAGACGAAGGAATTGGAGTCGATGTAGGGGACACATGGGATCCAGTATTAGAATCAGCTTTCAACAGACCTCTTGGAGGGAAATTGCGAACAAACGACTTTTGAAGTTAGTGTGTAGGATCTATTAGACTGACTGCATACCATCACATTTTCAGAAAATGGTCATTCTCACAATTACCAAGAAAGCAATGGCAGGTAACTATCCCACAGACAGTTTAACAGCTTATCCATCCAAGTTGGCTACAAGAATAATACACAGAAAAATGAGAAGGAAAACTGAGGATCTGTTAGATGGCGATCAGCTTGGCTTTTGGAGTAGTAAAGGCACCAGGGACACAACTGTGTAGTTGCCCTTGATAATGGCAGCGGCACTGAAGGACAATCAAGACTGGTTTATAGGATTTTTTGACTTGGAAAAAGCGTTCGACAGTGTAAAATGGAGCAAGATGTTCGAAATTTGAGAAAAATAGGGGTAAGATATAGTGAAAGACCGGTGATATACGATATATGCACAAGAACCAAGAGGTAACAATTTGAATGGAAGACAAAGAACGAATTCTTAAAAGGGTGCCTGACAGGGATAGTTTTCACCAGTGCTGTCCTGTCTACACATCGAGGAATTTACGAAGAGAATGAAAGAATGGTTCAAGAGCGGGACTGAAATTCATTGCTGAATTTATTTATTTAACGTATGGCGCTACACACATGGTTTACACTTATTACATTATCAAATTATATGATAAACTACACTATAAAATACATAACTAAGGGATACATATGCAGATAAAATATAATATTTCCGAAGAATATCAATGATAAGATGCGCTGGCAACATCACTGTGCTCAAGGAAAGTCAACAAGCTTGCTGAACGAAATGAACAGTCTGCTAAGTTCTCTCAAAGTGGTTAGAGGCGAAGGCACATGTAGAGGTTCTTTTATGTCGGTAAACCGCACTTTGATAGTATTGTCATACATTACGCTTTTAGGCACACATTACCTGGAATTTTACTCTCAATATTTGTATTTCATACTAAAATTTATACGACACAAATGTGGAACTAGTAAAACTATAGGATATTTTAAATTCACAATTGTTGTTAATTGGCAGTTGATTAAGTGACACCATGGTCCTCGCTTTTTGATGGGAATATTTCCTGCAAGAAATCTTCTGTCATGTTTATAGTTTCTGCTGACTTACTTCCAGTACTTCATGTTGTACCTAACGTAATGTGATAAAATTTTGGTAAGACAACTGCTGAATTTCTCTGCTGATTAACTGCGAGGAAAGAAAAGAAAATGGTCACTTCCACCAAGTGACGAAGAAAGAAGACGAATATAGAAAAGTAGAGCGTACTTCGAACAACACTGCTGTTAAATTGTCAAGTTAAAGTACAGCACCCTATAAACATGTACTGACAGTTCTCATTAAATTATCAGACAGACATCCATAATGTTTGCCGTAATATACTTCGTTGTTATATGACCGTGTGCTTTCATTCAGCGAACGTCTTACATCAAGTAGCTCAATACGAAATTATACATCGGATCACAGAAATGTTGCTACAAACTTCGAGGGCTTGGAGAGGAAATCTTGAGTAACAAACAGAGGATAGCATCCTGTGTCCGGAGACGCCATACAACAGCGCCACGGAGCGTCGAAGCCTCAGACCCCAGTGGCTGTAGGTACGCTACCACTAAGGCAGCAAAGATGACTTTGTACGCCGAGGAACCGTTGGGGGAACATCTCGCAACGTTGTTCATCATTCAGTGATCGCGTTTGATTGTTACCATCGCCGGTGAGGAAACGGAGTTAGATGCTGCGTAGACAAGCCTTGTCTCCTGCAGTTTGTTTTTCTCCTGTATACCGGAAAGCACGGTAGATTTTAGAGGGTTCCGGGATAAACAGAAACTGGAGATGGAAACCCACGTCCAAAACCGTCATCCAACGAGGCAACACGACTGCGGCAATCAGTCGCGATCACTGAACAACAAACAACATGGTCGATCAGCGTACGAAGCCACGTTTGCTACCGAAGGGGTGGCCTAGTGGCAGACGACGGTGCCTGTAAGTTCGCCGCTCTCATTGGATGACACTTCTGGACATTGGTTCCACCCTCAATTTGTTCTTCAAGACACACTCTACAGCCCCTAGAAGCTTTCCCCTACATTTCTGGGACAGCCTGTATGGCTGTATGTTTAGTATTTTCACCATAGTCGCAGGATCTATCCAGGAATATTAATGTTTGTCGTTCAGGTACTACATCAATTTGCTCAGCGACGTAGGGTACCGGTTCTGCATTAGTTTTTTTTACTTTTTTTATTTTTTCCGCGTTATCGTGTAACAAGAGATGAGCTATGTTACTTAATGTTTGAGATACTGTTCTACACAGACTTTCGTTAAACCATTTTCCGCTGTCATGCTGCTGGCATAACATTTTTTCTTTGTTTTAAATAAATAAACTTATCAGTATTTTGAAATTTTGTAAGTGCTCTAGATAAGAGGTCCTTCTTTACTAATAGTTCAGGAATATATTATCTTTGATAGTTTCATATCTCATAACTGTATAAAACGTGTTTCTTTCTGTTCACCCGCCGTCGTTGAAAATTAGTCAATATAAATTTTTCACATTGCTTAGCTTATCTGCACAGTTCGTTATAAAACACTTATTTTCACACTTTCCAGTAGAATAACTTCATACGTCACAAATGTACATGTTGTCTATCTTTCTTTTGGACTCTTTTTTCCGCAGCTGTATAAGTAGCAAGTACAACATGTGAACTGTTCAAGATCACAGGAAACAAAATTTTAAGAGAAAGGAGCATATTGTTACAGTGAGCACTGATAATACTGCAGAATAAAGCGAAACGTGTCTGATCTTAGGAAGACTCTTATTGCAGTTGCAAAAGACAGCAATTAACCAGTACAATTAGGTGACGAATGTGTTGCTGTCGATCAACGTTACACAGTTTTCCGTAAGTTCCATGACAGACAAACTTTCAATGTTTTACAATTAGAATAAAAATGGTCGCAGGAAGCTAGAACAAAACTGCGGTGTCATCTCGCGCCCGCTAACTGTCGGCTAAAATTGTCGCTCGAAATGTCCAGAACAATTGTGGCTCAGTGATATGGCTCACTGTCATTCTTAAAAATTCCATCATTTTTAGGAAACATGAAGGCCATGAATGGCTTCAAAATGACTCCAAGTAGCCGAACGTAATGATTTCCAGTCAATGATCCATGCAGTTGTACCAGAGGATCCAGAATATTCCAAGTAAACACAACACAACCCATTGCGGTGCCATCCCAGACATGCGCTGTGCCTTGTTGAAAACTTGAGTCTGCGCCTTCGTGAGGTCTCTGCCACGCTCGTACGAAACCATCAGTTCTTATCAACTCAAACTGATACCTATCTGTCTAAGCCACGGTTTTCCAGTCGGGTCTGCACGGTATGGTTAAGGGCCCAGGAGAGGCGCTGCATTATTAGCAAAGGCATTCGTCGGTCGTCTGCTGCCACAGCCCTTTGATACCAAATTCCGGCTCCCTGTTCTAAGGGATACGTTCATCGTACGATTCTCATTGATTTCTGCGGTTATTTGACGAAGTGCTGCTTGTTTGTTAGCACTGACAACTCTGTGCAAATGCCGCTGCTCTCGATCAGTGAGTGAAAGCTGTCGGCCAGTGCATTGTCCGCGGTGAGAGGTAATGCCTGAAATTTCTATTCTCGCCACACTCTTGACACTGTGGATGTTGGAATATTTAATTCCGTAACGATTTCCGAAATGGAATGTCCCATTCATCTATCTCCAACTTCCATTCAGTTTCCAGAGTGTGTTAATTTTCGTAGTGCGTCATAATCACGTCAGAGACCTTTCATATGAATTCGCCTGAGTACAAATGGCAGCTCTGCTAATGCACTGCCCTTTTATACCTTGTGTTCACGACACTGCCGCCGTCTGTGTGTGTGTGTATTGCCATCCCACGAGTATTGTCACCTCAGTGTGTTGTGCATGCATAGAAATGAAATCACTGTTGTACAACTATACTAAACGTGACAAATAGCTCGAAAAAGTGACCACCGTGAAGTTTTTGTACCTGGTAGAGTCATATATTGATCAGACTAACAATGCTGTGGAGGACTGGAGTAATGTGTGTAAGAAGCACACACGCTTGCAACAGCCGAACAAATTCACCATTGCAGAACTTACTCGTAGCAACGGTCATCTTATAGAATAAAATACCTAGAAGACTCTTGTATGCAGTTCCTGTTATTGGAATACCATTGCCAAGCAAGCAGTTGATATTAAGTTAGCCATTAATCTTACAAATATGGATGGTACATTTTGTTTAAATTCTGCTTAGAATCCTGCTCCGTGTTCAAATGTGTGTGAAATCTTATGGGACTTAACTGCTAAGGTCATCAGTCCCTAAGCTTACACACTACTTAACCTAAATCATCCTAAGGACAAACATACACACCCATGCGCGAGGGAGGACTCGAACCTCCGCCGGGACCAGCCGCACAGTCCATGACTGTAGCGCCCCAGACCGCTCGGCTAATCCCGCGCGGCTGAATCCTGCTCTCTCCCTTGTCAAAAAGCAGGGGGAGAGAGTTAATGTTCCTCACCCGTTTACTATTAATGTCAGTATCGATATCATGTCGATCATTTTGGGTTTGTAATGGCACTAGTTTAAGTACTGTGTGTGTGTGTGTGTGTGTGTGTGTTTGTGTGTGTGTGTGTGTGTGTGTATCTTCCCAGAGTTTCTCTGCTAACCGAGGTTTTAAATTCCCTTGCACTGAGGTTACTTGCTGCAGTTATGCCTTGAAAATTGCAGGATGTGCTCCTGTCGAAATATCGACAGTTGTCGATGACCTCACATGCCTGCATTCCCGTAAATTACATGAAGTGAAATCCTGACCTTTTTTTCCATATTATCGACGTTGCTTTATGTTACAGTTTGGGAGTATTCTCCCAGCCTAAATGTTCATAGCAATTACAAAAGTGTTCACGGGTTTATAGGTAATCACAAATTTTATCGGATATGCTTAGTAGCGCTTTACCCATCTTTTAAAATAGATCAGCAATCAGGTAATAGTAAAAGTAAAAAGGAAACAATTCGGCACAGGCTTGAAGACAGACACAAACTATCCAGAAAAATCTTACAAAGTTTAAAGAATCAATTTAAGCAAGGAGTCTGGGAATACACCGAAACAGCTCCTACAGGGATCGCAAGGGGACCGCATTACGGTGCTTACTCAGCCATTTAAGCAATCACTTTCCTTCGCTCCCGATGCATGGAAGGATCAGGAAGAAGTCCTAATAATTGTGCAATGAGAAATACTCTGTGGCATGCACTTGACAGTGGTTTGCAGAGTACGGATGAAGAAGTAGATGTGTAACACTTGAACTGTAACAAAATGTAACGAGGGAAACGTGACCACCGTGCCAGTTGCTTCACAGTCTGTAGTTAAAACTGTAGAATTCTTTGCAGAGGAAGGCAATTTCGTGTTAATAAAACGTATTCTTTCGTGGGGGTCTTTGGTAAATGAATGGAGATCCTAACGAAGTTGAAAGAGGCGAGGTGGAGAAAGAATAGGAATTGGATTTCGGAGCGCCGCCGGGCAAAGTTGACTTGAGACGAGGTGTGTGGGTAGTCCACTGTGCGCGGCCCGGCTCGGCTCGCCGCTGGACAGCGGAGCGGCGCCCTCACGCAGGCCGTGTGTCACGCAGCCGCCGCCGTAACGTGATTACCAGCGAGCCGGAGCGGCGGCAGCTCGGCTCCACCTCCTGGCACCCTCTGACATCCAAAATAGCAGGCACACCTCCACCCCACCCTACCGCGCACCTCCCCACCACTCTCCCACTCCCCTACCCTTCCCGCACACTTACTCGCTGTTATGCGGCGCTCCTGGTCGCCCGATGGCCAGCTATTACGGTCACTTCGACACTTGTTGCCTCTAACGCTATTACGTACTGGCAACTGTGTCCGACCCCTGAAGCTGTCAGCTCCACCTGTATGTTGTGTGTCGGAGTACGGGCGACGTACTGACCAGCAGAATTAGAGAAGTGCCTTAAATTATAAACCATAAAAGTATTTGTACAGCCGTATAACCGTTATGAATGTAATTATTGCAAGGGGTTTAAAAAAAATGCGTGGTTGCTTAAATATTGTTGCTGATTTGTTGCTGTTTGTTTATTGACCGCCATGACATTTCAGGTTTAACACATCATTTGACGACATATTATAAACGGACGAAGTAACAGAGGCTAGGTTACAAGCTTTCGCAGAAACGCAAATGTCGTATAAAAATGGCTCTGAAAACTATGGGACTTAATATCTGTGGTCATCAGTCCCCTAGAACTTACAACTACTTAAACCTAACTAACTTAAGGACATCACACACATCCATGCCCGAGGCAGGATTCGAACCTGCGACCGTAGCGGTCACGCGGTTCCAAACTGAAGCGCCTAGAACCGCACGGCCACACCGGCCGGCAAATGTCGTATAAATGTCAGTTCTAAACGAACAGTTATTCAACTGCTAAACACTATTTGATAAAGGAATACGTACCAATTTAGATACAAATACAGGAGACTTTGATGTAGGCGTCAAAGTCTGTCATTACCAATACGTGGGAAAAGCGGTAGCACCATTAACTACACAGTTTGATCCGAACTGTCGAAGTTCCGTACAAACAATGACCTGCGCCACTGTGTTTGTTGGGAGGAAATGTCCGTCAGACTAAGACGTGTAACCGCGTCGATGTATGTGTAAAGTGTGCCATACAGAGTCCTGGCCAGTGTTAAGTATTATATAGTACTTCCATTCTTAAGAGACAGTTGCAAAACGTGGGTATCAATATATGAAACATTTAAGATTTGCTTACCCACATATGGGCAAAATTCCTACCCTTCGGATAAAAATTCAAGTAACAAATGGTTCAAATGGCTCTGAGCACTATGCGACTTAACTTCTGAGGTCATCAGTCGCCTAGAACTTAGAAGCAATTGAACTAACCTAAGGACATCACACACATCTATACCCGAGGCAGGATTCGAACCTGCGACCGTAGCGGTCGCTCGGCTCCAGGCTGTAGCGCCTAGAACCGCACGGCCACTCCGGCCGGCTTTCAAGTAACACGCTGACGTAAGACCAGCATTAAAAATCTTTAGATTTTTCTTTTTTTGTTATAACTTGATTTTCCACGATTTTCGCGCAGTGAAAGAGGAGTCGGTACAAGCGAAGACGTTTCTCGTATTATACGTAGATATTCGACCGTTTCTGAAGAACGACGTAACTTTGACGTCTTATTGTTCACGATAATCTCATCTGAAATGGTGACAGCGACGGTCGTTGGGATCTCGCACTCATTCTCCAATGTTCGATATTCGATTATTAATTTTATTTACTTTCCTTTATTTTATCTATTTATATATCCAGCCCAAAACACGCCGTGTGTCAAATAAGTTAACCTCGTAACTGGAGTGGTATTTTCAACCTTTGATACAATGCTCAGTTTCGGGTGTTCCTCCAACAGATTTGTTCGAAACATAGAAATTCCAAACACCATTTCTTTGTATGAATCTCACTCGGCGAATAAACGTCGTTAACACTGCTGAATATTTCACGCGTTGGCAATAATTACTCATAACGGATCGCTTAACCGAGAAATGCCGTTTCAAATTGATACTACAGTAATTTCACCAAAAATATTTTTAAACCAGTTTCTCGGTCATTTATTGTTTTTCGTTTCTTCTTTATTCAGTCACTAAATATGTAATTAATACATGAATATGGAGAACGATATTTCATTATACACTGGGCAACATTCGCGTAGTAACTTTCTGCGGACATGGGTAGATAAACGGGAAACAAAAATAAAAATAACAATCGGGTCTCGAGCACTACGTTAGCCACGTTGCCACCACTTCAGTTGAACTATTTTCTCGCTGAAAAGCGCATAAAGTGCGCTAATACTCTGAGTGTCATTTTCTAAGAAACGGTTGAGTTTCTACAAATAGGCCAAGACAAATGTTAGCTTTCCTCGGTTCCTCTCCCACCGAAAAAAATTTCTGGAAATTCGCGTTGTGCCACTTGCCGTGTTCTTGCCGTGAGTCTCAGCTCTGGCTACTGACAATGGAAGCCTACCATTCAACAAATCACATGTTTTCTCCACTTTTACACGATTTCAGTACACACTTAAAAATTTGACAAAGGCCTCGCACTTCTCAAGCGTTATCGAGATAATAAGGTTCATAATTATTGGGGACCGTGGAATACTATACAGTTGCGCCAGTCTTCCATCAGTTGCGATTGCGTAATGGGTTGGGCGGCATATTAAGCCTGCCCGTTGCATGATTTGATAACCCCTATTGTGCATCCGGTACTTCAAAGAAGCAACGACGGAAAGAAAATATAGGTTCATGTATAGTATTAAAATTCAGGTTGAATGAATTTTAATGATGAGATTCTCAGTGGAAGCGAGGCAGAATTACTGGAGACACTCAATGGAGCGAACAGTCTACTGTGGCTGGATCATTGATTGTAAGGAAACCGAAGTATATTTTCTCTATCTCTTGTTTCCGGTGTCAGGGTGTATAACTGAAATGTTGCTACTGGTTTGCCGTCGATTCCGGTCAGAAAATCCGTACAACGAGGTCTGTTCGCAGTAGCTCACTCCCTGTCCTATCTTACTATTCGTATGAATCCTTCACCCGTTATACCATTTTCTGCTGCTCTTAATATTTCCCTGTACTTAACTGGCCAGGAATCCATTTCTGTTTAGGTGTCCACTTCACTGACGTCTACTACATTTAGACTGAGCCTTACAGTTCTTCTTTTCATATTTTCTAGCTTTCATGCCATGTTCAGACGCCTGACATACCACATCTGTCATTGGTTATTGAATCTTTTTCTCATGGTCACCTCTCCCTTGGCAGTCCCCTCCGAGAGATCCGAATGGTGGACTCATCCTGAATCTTTTGCCAATGGAAAGATCATCAAGACAATTTTTCAGTTACAAGCCACATATGCTGCGAATAACCATTCTATGTCTTCACTTCATGTGATCCCATTGCCTTCTGCGTTCTCAACCAGTTGATAATTGGTAATTATTCCACCTTTAACGGGCAATTTGCCCTTACAAGACCAATAGGATGCCCTGAACCTCTGTCCGTTCCTCCGCTCTCTGTTCCAATCCCGTTAGCCGAACGATGGAGACTTCTTCTGCCAGAACTCTTTTGCCACCACTGCCAATAATTTCTATTCAAAGTTTAAACAGTTCCAGGATTCGAACCTAAGGTCTAGAACTTCAGCCAAAGACGCTACTTTCTTTTTCGTTTTCTGTACACGCTACCTATTTTTCTATCTAACTACTTCTAATTCAAAAAAAAAATAAATAAATAGATCAGAGCTAGCCCTACTTGGCACCAACACTTTAATCTACTACAAAAACCCGTAGTACCGCTTTTCCAACGTGGTCCCTAATTATTCCCAAAAATTCGCCCGGCCGGAGTGGCCGTGCTGTTCTAGGCGCTACAGTCTAAAACTGAGCGACCGTTACGGTCGCAGGTTCGAATCCTGCCTCGGGTATTGATATGTGTGATGTCCTTGGGTTGGTTAGGTTTAATTATTTCTAAGTTCTAGGCGACTGATGACCTCAGAAGTTAAGTCGCATAGTGCTCAGAGCCATTTGAGCCATATGAACCAAAAATTGGCTCTGAGCACTATGTGACTTAACATCTGAGGTCATAAGTCCCCTAAAACTTAGAACTACTTAAACCTAACTAAAAAAAGTACATAAGGATTCGAACCTGCGACCATAGCGGTCATGCGGTTCCAGACTGAAGCGCCTAGAACCCCTCGGCCACACCGGCCGGCCCCAAAAACTTTCCCGAGGCGATAGTATCCATGTGTCTCTATATATTTACGTGAATATAATTAGCGAAAAACCAAGCTCCCTGCAAAAATAAAGAATCACGCAAAAATGGCAAAAAATAAGACAATTCATAGAAAGAGAGCAGCATCGATCGATTCAGTTTGTAAAAATTACGTCTACACAGGTTTGTCACGTAGTTCCTACCCCTACCCCTAAGAGGCACAAACAAAGAACTACATTTTTTGGTGTGGGGAGGAGGAGGGGCATGTGGTGTATTTTGAATCTCTGAATCATATTTATACAAGTAGCACAGGATACTAAACTGGGTGCTTTGAGGTATGAAACTGACAGTCGGATATGAATATTTCATTTTTTGTTGTCATTAACTACCTACACTTTTTACTGAGGTGACTGAAGTCGTGGGATAACGATGTGTACTGTACCTGATGGCGGTAATATCGCGCACGCAATGTATAAAATGGCACTGCAATGCCGTAACTGTCATTTGTACTCAGTTGATCCATGTGAAAAGGTTTCCGACTTTACACACGACGGGAAGTAACAGACTCTGAACGCAGAATGGTAGTTGGAACTGTACTCATGGAACATTACATTTAGGAAATCGTTAGGAAATTCAACATTACGAGGTCCACAGAGTCACGAGTGTGGCGAGAATACCAAAGTTCAGACATTGCACCTCACCACGGACGAAGAAGTGTCCAGCGACCAAGAGCAGCGTCGTTTCCGTAGAGTTTTCAGTGCTAACATACAACCAAAACTGCGTGAAATAACGGCAGAAATCAATGTGAGGCGCACTACAAACATGTATGTTAGGTCAGTGCAGCGAAATTTGGCATTAGTGGGCTATCGTAGCAGACGGTCGGTGCCTGGTCAGATGAGTCACGATTTCAGTTGGTAAGAGTTGAATGGTAGGATTAGTGTGCGGCGCACACCCCACTAAGTCATGGATTCAACTTGTCACCGAGGCACTGTGCAAACTGGTGGTTGCTCCACAGTGATGTAGACTGTAGAACAGACTGCCTCGTCTGGACCTAATGTACGGTTCATTGACTGGAAGTGGTTGTTTTCGGCTACTTGGAGCCCATTTGCAGCTATTTATGGACTTCGTGTTTCCAAACAACAATGGAATTCTTACGGATGTCAGTGTGCCATGTCACCGGGGCCAAAATTGTTCACTATTGTTTCGAAGAACTGTATGGACAATTCGTGCGAGTGATTTTGCCACCCGCCGCGCGGTCTGAGGCGCTACAGTCACGGACTGTGCGGCTGGTCCCGGCGGGGGTTCGAGTCCTCCCTCGGGCATGGGTGTGTGTGTTTGTCCTTAGGATATTTTAATAACCTTAGCAGTTAATAACCTTAGCAGTTAAGTCCCATAAGATTTCACACACATTTCTGAATATTTGGCCACCCTAATCGGCCGACCAGAATCCCGTCGAAAATTCATGGGACGTAATCGATAGGTCAGTTTGTGTACAAAATCCTGCACTGACAATACCTCCGCAGTTATGGACGATTGTAAAGGAAACATGGCTCAATATTTCTGTTATAGTTATGGACGACGCATGTTGCGAATCTTATTTCTATATATTCTACCTGCATGGCTCAATATTTATACAGTCGATAGTTATGGACGACGCATGTTACGAATCTTGTCTCTGTATACATATTTCCTGCATTTCTGGCCCAATATCCTGCTCCATCATACAAAAAATGGGTGTCTCAAAGTGTTGGGAGTGTTGATCCATCTTCTGCATTCAGTCAGGAACTGTAAAGAGTGTGGTTTGTCTCCTCAGTATTCTGCATCCAGTTATGAATTGCAAATTGTGGAGTTGCTAATATAAACTGTTTATGTACACGTGTCGCATTTGCTCATTAGGCATCTCGCACCGCCATAAATATTCATCTAGACATTGGCTCCTTATCTGAAACTGCTTCAGAATCGTCTCCCGTTTCTATAGTTCCGATTCTGACGTATGGGTACACACTTGTACAGTCATTAGAGGACAGCTGATTGAGCGTTTGCTCATAATGATGATATCATGGTCCATCGTGTTATGTTACTAATTGCTATCGTCCCGGGCTGTGCAGCGCCGAAGCTTAAATGAGGAAAGTGCCGACTGTCGGAGAGAGCTGTGGATGGCAAATGAATGCGGTGGTTTACCGCCGAACGGATTGCACTGCCTCGTCGATACTCACGTTATGCATGCACGACGTTGTGTGATGCTGAAGTATAGTTTTAAACTTCTATTGTGCAGCAGCGGAAACCGAACACGATGTGACATGTTATTAAGCCATGTTGTAAGTACTTAATGGAAATACGACTCTCGACATGAAGGAAGTTCGTTGTTGCAGCGGGTTGAGTTGGGCGTTGTAACCAAACTGGACGGCGGTACTTGGTGGCTCGCTAAAAGTGGAATACGATCAATGCTAAGCGGATTTAGTAGGTGTCACATTGGGAAGGCATTGTGCGCTGATGGAAAGTGATTCTATGTGGCTCAACAGAATTCAGCACGATATGGGTGAGCATCTGCAAGCCTGTAAGACTATGCTCCTTCCCCAGGTCTTAATCGTTTAATGCGTTCTGCCCTTCTGATAACAGCAACGAGCTTTGTTAGCCTGATGTCAATATGGCACTTCAGTGTACTGGTTGCTTTTCAAAACAGGTGTTTTATTTTCATATGTGTGTAGGTTCTTTTAAAGCTTTTGTGAGATTTCTGTTGTATTGATTTATCTTAAGCCGGCCGATTATAACGAAAATGCACTTTTGTTTAATAACATTAAATCTAAAATCATAGGCCCACTAGCTTATTGCAACAACCGCTCACTTATTATTTACTAATGGGCTGTTACTGCTACAGTCGTCGCTGCCTTTTCAAGTACAGTAACTGTTGAGTAATGCAGCGCCATTAGTTGACGCCATGTACTATTTATTTAAAGTTAGGTTTTAAAGTTTCATTATTTTTGAAAATATTGTATTGATTATAGTTATTGCTATTACGTTACAATTTCGTTGTGGGGCGTGTTGTGAGCTTGTGGTATCATTACGTTTGTTGTAACATATATGTTCGTTTCTTGTTTTAGAAGATTGCTGTAGCAACCTGTGTAGAGATTTTACGATACGGCAGCCGGCAGCTATTGGCTTAAAGTGGGGCTTGGGGCTTACTGTGCCCTTTCGTTACAGCCCTTATAGTTAACAAGATTCATTTGTCACAGCTATTTATTTGATGTAATATATTGCTGTAAACTCTGGTGAATTTAAAATGGTGGACTCTGTGTTCTTTCCTAAGCACTCCCGAGTTTGAACGTAATTTAGTCTTTTCTATTGTGTCATGATTGATCTTGGGCTGTATGTAATTTGTTTCAAATTTAATTCCATCTCAAGCAAATTTCGCATTTTCTTGTTCTATTTTTGTTTATGAAAGAGGGGGATGCTTCAGAACAATACACATCCTCGCACATATTCATATATTTTATCATCATATCAAAAAACTGGCCATAAAAGACACGACGCTATTTGAAAATAATGTTAGAATATCTGATAAACCTCTCCAGATACGGGGTAGTTTACACATATTCCCACTACATGTATGACTAGGACGTTTCAACTGCTGTTGATGGAAGAAATACTTCACGACATAACATGACCGGGGGAGGAGTAGAGAAGGTGACGTAAAGTTGGTGACAGGAATTTTACAGTGTTCTGAGATAGTAAATTTCCGAAGTTGTCCACAACGCATCCCTGAGGAAGCGCACGTCGTACCTTTGATGGTGGTCAGCCCGTCAGATGGCGATGCTTAGTTTTGCGGTTGGAGGTGCTGTTAACGAGAGGTAGCGTATATGCTGCTTGCGAGTTTCATCCAGTCCTATCACTCTTTAATTATCACCATCAGTAACGAATGTACGATGACTGGCACCAACCTGTGTACCACAGAAATTGAAAATACACAAAAATAGTAACACCGAAACAAAGTGTCATATTAGGTGTAGCACCACTGTAAAGGCCTGAAAAACTGTTTATTCTTGACAATTTTTGTGGTAGTAATAAAGATGATAGAGAAATAATACTTGGTATTGTCATTGAACATATATTTAAGTATATTATAAAAAAATTGTAGGAAAATATTGTAAAATGGCCACAATTAGGGAAATCTCCCGAGTCATGTTGAATTTGAGGCGATCTGCGGCACGCACTGTAATTGGTGCCAATTTGAAGCTGGAAAAAAGAAAAAAAAACCTATGTAATTTAAATGAGTGTAGCTATTGAATCACGTAGGGAATTTTAGAAGCGTTTTGTGTAATTTGCGACTATTTTAGTAAAGTCGTTCAATTTTCACCAAAAAAGGACAGTGATTTGTTAATAAATATTATTTAAACTAACGAATCGAAAACGTCCCACGTAGTTCAGTTTCAAATGTTATTTCAGAGTTGTGGTTTAAGTGATTGAAAACTGTTGGATTCATGCTGCGTGCCATTTTGAAAAATCATTCAGAGACAAACACGTTTGAAGTTTTGAAATGTCTTACATTCGTGAACAGATAGAAAAATATACTTTTAGAAAACTTACTATAAACCTGCTATCCCAGGACTGGCCTGTCGAACTGTTCCAGTTGCGATCGAAATCATATCCACTTGTTTATAGTGGAACAATTGAAATATCGATCGTGGCGGTTCCGTGAATGCACAACACTTTACTGTTCCTCTTAGGCCTATTCCAAGCAGGCGCATTGCTAGGACGATTCGACAGTTGGTTTCAAACTTACTACTAGGTATAACAACTTCTGAGCCCTTTGGACAAGGAATAATTATTGTAAAGCACAAGCCTCGAGGACTTCGTTCTTTCAGTGTCATGTCTGCATTGCACATTTTACAATTTTACATTTCACATGTTGAGAAATACTGAGGAAAAGGGCAAGAAAATCTATAATCCCGTAACCGAATGCGTACTTCACAAGAAAAGCCCGGTTACTGTCTTCCATCTTCTTTGCAGAGGCACTGACTACTTCCGAACTGCTGTTAGCCTCATATCTGTTCTTGGGACGCTTCGATGACATACTGCTTCGACATCGCGTTGAGTCCAACGTTTTCGTACAGTTCCTGCCCTTTCTTACCACTCATGCTTACCTGCGAAACAAAACTGCATACCATAAGATCACAAATCGATGGTACGCTGTATTTTAGCGTCCTGTCCGAATTTTAATACAATGCGCATTGCTTTTGGCCTGCCATGTACTCTGGATGACATTTTAGCGGCTGACCCAGGAGAAGCTGCTCGCGTTCTTCGTTTTATCCAGTTGATGAACCTGTCTAAGGACATTTGATTATGCTGTTTTCTTTTAATCCCTTGCCTGTTAATGTGCCTTTTATAGTGTTGTCCTTTGTAGTTGCTGTTTTAACCTTGTGCCTCGCAGTGTATTCGTAACTTAGTCTGGGCGCTAATGACCACTGTAGTTGAGCGCCCTAAAACCACAAAAGAAAATATCACAAATCAACTATCAAAAGTAAATACTGCACGCAAGCGAAGCGAAAGAATTGTCTTTTCCGTACACGTACTGACGCTTGCTCACGTAAAGCTGACGTATTATTGATTTGAAATACTTTTAAATACACCCAGACACTAAAGCGTGTATCCAGTTGTCGCAGTTAGGCCGTTTCGGGTCGTCCGTGGCGCTAGTGGGGGAGACCGGAATCCAATAGAACAGTTTTCTTTTCAAATATTAGACTTGTTCCTCATAGTTTAGAAGCTTCAAAGCATCTTTTAAAAACAAAAATGATCTTTCGAAAATTCTGCAGTGGTGTTACTGATTAAACCAAACTGCTTACTATTTTCAATAGTTTAACAATGCAAAGGCCCGCGTTTTGTAGGGTGTACGTGGTACCTAGCAGAGATTGTCGCATTATGGAGCACGAAAAAGATTAAAAACCTAGGTTCATTTAAAGGTTTAAGAAGATGAGAGCAAGTCGGGTGAGGAACGAACAGAGACAGTTATCGGTGACTGATGTGTGTTGGTTATGATAAAATACGATATTGCTTTGAGTAAATAAATTAGTAAGTAAATATACTCCACGCTGCCAGTTATTTCCACTTGATCAGTATTTCTACAGAATCCGCTATCTCTTTAATACGCCAGACAGCCTCCGTGTATCTAGATAGACCTACTCTAACTTAACTCATATCGAGGACCAAGGAAATAACAGAAATTAGTTTAAGAGTTTCAATGTTATTGATGTTCTTCAAAATGTATCTTATTCTCATAAAGGTATTAAATGCATTACCTACTACGAAAAACTGACGATCGCTTTGTTCGCGCGTCTGCACCTGTTCAGCTTAAAAGCTGCGTCTTTGTTGGTCTTCGCGTGCGCTGCATTTTAGGACGTCCTCCGGCTCCGCACTCAGCTGAATGCATCTGTTATCCTCGTAAAGTCTCTGTCGTCCACGTTTCATTCGGATGAAGTGCTGTATCTCAAAATCTACAAAGTCAGTAACACTTCTTTGAGAAGAAACCAAGGAGATTTGTATGGCTACAACTGATGACAAGATTAATGGCTGCACACACAGAAGTACATAGGGCGCTGCTCCGAGCCTACAGGAACTGAAGACGAAATGCTATAAACCAAACACACGTCATTTGTAGACGAGATTTACTTATTTGTTTTAACTGGTGTTAACTCGAGCCCCGCAAAACAGAATCCATAATCCACAACTCCTATAGATATACCAAGCTTGTAGTCGTCTAATGTACAGAGTGTAAGCCCACGGTTTGACACGAGTGTTTGAGGTTGTCTTTAAGCTTTATAAAGAATAAAGATGCTTTGAATAATTTATATTTATTTCTGTTCTGTTTATAAATAACCTTACATCGATGCACGGAACGACTTGTGAGTGTTGTCACCCCTGACAAACAGTATGTATCGCCGTATAGCAAACATAAACACATCTGATAATAAAAAAAAGAGTCTTTATCGCAAATTTCTTATAATCGGAGTGACCGGTTTCAATGCGTCGTGCGTCGGCGCAGCCTGCTCCATGGAAGTCCACCTTCCGTTCTGCAGTCTGAAATTGATCCTTAAGGACTGAAACCGGTCACTCCGATTAAAAGAAATTTGCGATGAAGACTGTTTTTAATTATCATATTAATATAAGATCGTAGATAATGTTTTCAAAAAATTTTGTAAAACATCTGTCGTCTGCTATATATCAGCTGAAAGTCTTACCACAACAAACCCGTCTTCATCTCAGATTGTCGCATTTATACCATGGTGTAGTGAAGTCACACCCATGGCGTCATATAAGTGGTGAAAAACGCTAAGGCATAGGATAATAAAAATCGCTAGAAAAATTTAAAAGTAAAATTCCTGCAGCTTTACCATGAGGTACATCAAACGATTCCGTTTCGTTGGAGGACTGCAAGAGTGTAAGAGGATTTTCTTTGTGCAAGGTATCGCGAAACGTTTGATAAGGCTTTCTCTATATCTAAATTAATTAAAACTTGACGGAAGCCATCTTCCACGCAACCCATTTTCTCATTACAGATACGTGTCAGCAAAGTTGCGGACAGATCCGATATGAAAACCTGAAACACACAGAAAGCTAATAAATTTAATACAAGTAAAAGGGCAGATGTCTAAAGGAGTGCACCATTCCAAGCAGTTTTGTGTAATGGCGATATGTGTCCGTTACGTTATGTCAGAAAAAAACTTGTATAATGTAGAACTTATGTTACAACGATACAGCAGTTCTCATCTTAAGCAGTCGATTTGGAATAGATCGATGGGTCGCACTCTAGCTCGGATTTATAAAAGCGCGGTACAACTGCTTATCTTGCATCCGCACAATATTAATAATTATAAACAATGAAAAAACCTTGGCATATCAACAAACATTTTTCTTTTCCGAAAAATTACGAATTTTATCTGTTTCTGCTTGGAAGTTTTATGCTTTTCTCGTTTGACGTAAAATAAGTCTTGTGTACCATCTATCTTAATGTCGCACACACGTATAATACATTGCTGTCTACTGTTCGCAATTAGTAATGATGAAGAATAGGCTGAAGTATTAAAGACTAGTCAAGAAGAATCAATTGGCAAAGGAGTGGGACACGGAAATACTTAGGAACGAAGAGATACACTTGAAGGTCTCTGAGGCTATAGATATTGCGATAATCAATAGCTCAGTAGGCGTTTCAGGAATTTATTCAGTTGATCGACGAAAGGAAGAAGTACAAAAGAGTGCAGTGGAGCTCAGAGATGCAGAAATACAGGTCATTTATGGCTGATATAAACAGGAGGATCGAGGAACCTAAGGCGAAATGGCTACATGAGAAATGAGAATAAATCGAAAAAGAAATGAATGTCGGAAGAATAGGTGAAGAGGTTACTTTAAGGCCTCTATGAAGGGAGGATATGTCTCATGACGTGACAGAAATAAAAACAGGAGTCTACAGGTAATATCTAAGTGGTAACGAAACGACTGTTCAAGGTGGTGTTTTGAATGTATGAAACTTTCTGAAAATCATGATCCACACAATTCCAAAGATTTTAGGAACCTACAAGTGAAAGAACTGTCGCATAATCAGATTTACAGCTAGTGCAGACAAGTTGCTGACATGAATAATATCATCCAAGTTGCTAACAAGAAAAATATACTTGAAGAATGAAAAAAAAGAGGATATCTTAGATGACGAACAGTCTGGCTTTAGGAAAAGCAAAGGCACGAGAGAGGAGGTTAAGAAGTTGAGGTTGATAACGAAAGACTTAAGAAAAATCATGAAACGTTCGTGGGATTCCCTGTTCTGCGCTCATAGGCAGCACATCGCGACTGCTACATGCGGCGCTCGGGGACCACAGCACAGCTACGACACCTGAGGATGGTCTTATAACAGTCCGAAACCGTTCGTTTGAAAATGAAGTAATTTACAACTGATGAGGTATTTTCAGCCCCAGCTATATTGCTGAGTTGCTGATGTTCTGCCAACAGGATTGTTTGTACGTTCATAGCAGTTATCGACCTGGAAAAAGCGTTCGAACGTGTAAAATGTTGCAAGATATCCGAAATTCGTGGATAATAGGGGTAAGCTGTACCGAAAGACGGATAATGTACGATATGCAGCAGAACCAAGAGGGAACAACAATGCTAGAAGACCAAGAACGAAATGTTCCGATTGGGAAGGGTGTAAAGCAACTGGAATCACTCAACAGAGGAAAGTCCACTGGACCTGAAGGGATACCAATTCGATCCTACCATTCTAACAGCCGTGTACCGCAAGTCTCTAGAGGAACGGAAGGTTCCAAATGATTGGAAAAGAGCACAGGTAGTCCCAGTCTTCAAGAAGGGTCGTCGAGCAGATGCGCAAAACTTTAGAACTATATCTCTGACGTCGATCTGTTGTAGAATTTTAGAACATATCTTTTGCTCGTGTATCATGTCGTTTTTGGAAAACCAGAATCTACTCTGTAGGAATCAACATGGATTCCGGAAACAGCGATCGTGTGAGACCCAACTCGCTTTATTTGTTCATGAGACCCAGAAAATATTAGATACAGCCTCCCAGGCAGATGCCATTTTCCTTGACTTACGGAAGGCGTTCGATACAGTTCCGCACTGTCGCCTGATAAACAAAGTAAGAGCCTACGGAATATCGGACCAGCTGTGTGGCTGGATTGGAGAGTTTTTAGCAAACAGAAGACAGCATGCTGTTCTCAATGGAGAGACGTCTACAGACGTTAAAGTAACCTCTGGCGTGCCACAGGGGAGTGTTATGGGACCATTGCTTTTCACAATATGTATAAATGACCTAGTAGCTAGTGTCGGAAGTTCCATGCGGCTTTTCGCGGATGATGCTGTATTATATGGAGAAGTTGCAGCATTAGAAAATTGCAGCGAAATGCAGGAAGATCTGCAGCGGATAGGTAGTTGGTGAAGGGAGTGGCAACTGACCCTTAACATGGACAAATGTAATGTATTGCGAATACATAGAAAGAAGGATCCTTTATTGTATGATTATATGATAGCGGAACAAACACTGGTAGCAGTTACTTCTGCAAAATATTGTAAGGTGTCAGGCAAATCCAACACCTTCCATGAAAACCCTGACATGATAAGCCAATCCAGTAGTATGTCACATAGCTCCGAATAAATCGTGACATTAAATTAACCAAAGTAATACGAGCAACGAGTGAGCAAATGGAATACCACAGACTAACACAAGAATGCCTAAATGCATGTCATACCTTCCCACCGTGAGACAGACGCAGTTCCGAGGGGAGAAACGAGAACAGAAGCCGACAGCAGAACCGTGTTAAGCTGGAAGGCCCTACGATAAGGGAAGGACGGACACCCACGTTGCCAGCTAACTGCTAGGACCACACCACCCACAAGTTTAGCGTGAGACTTTTTCGCGTCTCTATTACGTTAAGACCACCCCCAGCCCATGTTAAAAGCTAGAGCCCTCCAGAAGAACAGTATAGATCTTACGATAACACAAAAAGGGCTACACCACCCGCAAGTTTTAGCGTGAGACTTTTTCGCGTCTCTGTTACGTTGCAAACTTTAAAAACATTGCCCCACCACGAAAAGTATAACGTTTCTCATTGGATAGACAGAATTTTTGTAGGCGGAGCTTAAGGTTAATATTGAGACCGTGATTGGTCGGATGTAAACACAGCCAGATAGTTTTTTTAAACCAACTTCAGTAAATAGTAGTAAGGAGAAGTTAGGAGAGAGTTGCTTCCGAGACAGCGAGGTAGGAGTTGCTTCCGAGAGGGCGAGCTGGACGGAGCTGCGCCGGCCGCCGCCCCCTGCGAACACCAACAAGGTAATGAACGCACGCGATGCCGCATTTTTGAGCGCATAAGGCTTCACTCAGAACTGCAGTAGTCTCATCTGTTACATCCCCTTTACGTAATACTAGTGTCGATCGTCAATTAAAGCTCATGGTGTTCACATTTACCAATTGAAGTAAAAATCTGAAACGCGATGATTTTTCTGTTATATAGTTATTGAGGAGCCACAACAGCCACTGTAATTTACGACAAGTTAGATAAGTAATTAAAGATAATTGAGGGTCACTGTAGACCATTTTGATAGTTTTCTCTTTTGTGAAACTTAAAATAAACCTAGATTATAGATATGATATGGCATAGGTCATCCTTCGATCCATTGTAGAACTTGGAAACCCATTCAGGGAATATTCGTTCACATTTTTGTTGAACGCAGTTGGTTTTTACCATCCTGTATTAAAACATTTCCTTTTATCAATAGTGCAATTTATAAACGACGTTTTGTGAGTAGAATGAAATTTCCAATGGCAAACTTAACTGCTTTTTCGACGTTATTTTACCAGCTAACTAAAAATAGGAAAGCCTTGAACACCTTCCATTAAATTTAGTTAGTATTAACATTCTTTTGCATGGAGTCCAGTGGAGCTGACGCTGTCATAATTAAGTATTTGGTTATATCATCGCTAGTCTCACTGAACTCTTCTGAATTCTACATGTCATGTGTGGTCTGGCGTCTCCTTACCAGCAACAGGTCCCTGGTTCAAACTATTCAATTCCCTAAAAAACACCCTCAGAGCGCCTTTGCGCGAAAGTGGTAGGGAGACACGATATAGAACAAACAGACACCACGCAGATTGTTTAGAATATCTGGGAGTATGCGTGCGGAAAGATTTGAAGTGGAATGATCATATAAAATTAATTGTTGGTAAGGCGGGTACCAGGTTGAGATTTATTGGGAGAATCCTTAGAAAATGTAGTCCATCAACAAAGGAGGTGGCTTACAAAACACTTGTTCGACCGAGTACTGCTCATCAGTGTGGGAACCGTACCAGGTCGGGTTGACGGAGGAGATAGAGAAGATCCAAAGAAGAGCGGCGCGTTTCGTCACAGCGTTATTTGGTAAGCGTGATACCGTTACGGAGATGTTTAGCAAACTCAAGTGGCAGACTCTGCAAGAGAGGCGCTCTGCAACGCGGTGTAGCTTGCTGTCCAGGTTTCGAGAGGGTGCGTTTCTGGATGAGGTATCTAATATATTGCTTCCCCCTACTTATAACTGCCGAGGAGATCACGAATGTAAAATTAGAGAGATTCGAGCGCGCACGGAGGCTTTCCGGCAGTCGTTCTTCCCGCGAAAAATACGCGACTGGAACAGGAAAGGGAGGTAATGACAGTGGCACGTAAAGTGCCCTCCGCCACACACCGTTGGCTGGCTTGCGGAGTATAAATATAGATGTAAATGTAGGTGTAGATGTAAAGCAAGGTTGCAGCCTTTCGCCCCAATTGTTCAATCTACACACCGAAGAAGCGATGACAGAAATAAAAGACGAAAGCAATGAGAAATACCGTAAATGAAAACAGAAAGAAATTTAACATAAGAATTGGGCATCATAAAGTAAAAGAAGTTAAGGAATTCCGCCACCTATGCAGCAAAACCATCCATGATGTCCAGAGCAGGGAGGACATGAAAGCAGAGTAGCACTTGTGAAAAGTGCATACCTGGAAAAGAAAGGTCTACTGGAGAGGTGTAATGGCATCAAACGTAGGCCTTCATCAGAGGAAGATATTTCTGAGAACTTATGTTTCGGAAACAGCATTGTATGGCAGTGAAACATGCACTGTGGAAAAATAGGAACAAAAGAAAATTGAAGCATTTGATATGTGATGCTATAGAAGACTGTTGACAATTTGGTTGGCTGATACGGAACGAGGAGGTTCTCAGCAGAATCGGCGTGAAAGACTTATATAGAAAGCGCTGACAAGATGAAGGGACAGGATGATAGAACATCCGTTAAGACATCGATGAATAACTTCCGCGGTATTAGAGGAAACTCTGTGGGGTAGAATCTGTGGTTGAAGACAAAGATTGTAATACTTCCAGCAAATAATTGATGATGTAGGTTGAATTGCTACTCTGACATGAAATAGCTGGTACAGGTGTAGTATTCGTGGCGCGTCACATCAGATCGGTCGGAAGACTGACGTCTCAAAATAGGTTGTTTCCTTGTCATTTCAATTGATGGATAACAGTAGCTGAATTAAAACTGTGATAACGTTACGTATTTGACTATCGATGTGTCTTTTTTTTTCATGATCATACAAACCCACCATAATTGATAAGCATCAGTAACAACTTTCAGTTTTGATTTTTATCTACGTACAAATTTAAATCCATTTATCTCACAAGAAGGATAATTGGTGAGTACACTGATCAACCACAACATTAAGAACAATGATCTGATATCGTTATGAACACGTCTACGCAATAGCAGCGTCTCCTGGCGAGCAATGACTGCTAGACAGACAAGGCACGGTGCATGTAGTATCACTGAGCGTGCTGTCCGTGTGTAGATTGGGGAAGGTGAGCGATCTAGCTGAGTTTGACCGAGCGCAGGTTGTGATGGCCCGGAGGCTCGGCAGGAACATTTCGGAAACTATACGACTTGTCCGGTGTTCGAGGAGTGTTGTGGTAAGTGTCTGCAACACGTTGCGAAACCAAGGTGGAACCATGTCCTGACATCGTGGGGTTTGAGTGGCCACCCCTCATTACAGATGTCGGACGTCATAGGCCGGGCAGACTGGTAAAACAAGACAGACCGCGAACTGTGGCTAAAATAACAACAGACTTTAATGCTGGGCTGAGTTCAAGTGCGACTGAACACACAGTGCACCGAACAATGCTAACGATGTACCTCTGCAGCCAACGACTCATGCATTTGCCAGTGTTACCACTACGACGTTGGCAACTGCGACTGAAATGGGCACGTGACCATCGGCAGAGATTCGCATGTTTCGATGAATCCAGATCCGGCATCTTCAGGATAACATCTCCTTGACACCTTTCCTGCGGGGCAGAGAGGAGCGGGCGGCAGTTCCATTGTGCTCTGGGGAACATGCATGTGGGCACCATGACGGCCAATAAGTACCATACACTGGTTGCAGACTACATAGTCCCCTTCATGACTACCATGTTTCCCAATGGCAGTGGCATTTTTCAACGATATAACGTGCCGTGTCATACGGCGAAGAGTGTGATGGAATGGTACGAGTAGCGCAGCGGCGAGTTCCAATTGATGGGCTGGCCCCAGCTCACCAGATCTCAAGCCGATCGAACACATCTGGGATGTGACTGAACGCAGCTTCAGAGCTCATCATCCCACTCTCCAGATTTTATGGGAATTATGGGTCTTGTTTGTGCAGATGTTTTGTGATCTCCCTTCAGCGACCTGCCAAAGGCCTCGTTGCCTCCGTGCCACCTCGGGGCGCCTCTGTTGTACCGGTCAGAGATGGACATACAGGCTTTTAGGTAGGTGGTGATAATGAGCCGGATGATCACTGTATGCACTACGGTTATCTGTGTACAAAATTGAAATTAAAGTCAGTTGCAACAAAAGTTCTATTTCATTTAACTAAATAATTCTGTATCAATACACTTCATGTTATTTTGGTAAACATTTTTGGAAAGCAGTGATCAATTAATTGTTATATTTTGCCTAAAGTTCAGTCTTGATCACGTCATGTATGTTTTAATGATACAGGTAACCGGTTTCGGTTCTTTCTACAAAACCATCATCAGACCCATGGCTCCCTTAGGATGGTAGGCGGAGCTCTCCTCGCTGCTACGCAGTCAACTTTAAATTGTCACAACCGTCGAATATACTAAAAGATTCTGATGAATCTTTACGTTCTTAAGCTTTCCTGAGATCTCAGGCTGCTTTTACTACGAGCAAGTCTTTCTTCGACCTTCTGATTCCCAGCCAGTGTAAGTACACCTACAGCTCAATGAGGGCATGAAAGCACAATATAACTGAGCAATTGGGTGTATGACATAAGAGAAGAAATAGCTGAATTCCTCAGAGTAGCTTGGGACTCCACTTAGGCCCTTGAGATTAATAGCTTGACACTTATCCACTGACATACCGAGCCACAATTGATAAACAAAGAGGATACATTGCGGAAATACTATATTATATTCTTTTTCTGCCATCACAAGCATTAACTGAGTTACTTGCGGGTCGTCGATCGTACTTATAGACATTTGCTATCACAAACATAAATTGTTAAGGTTTTACTTCAATGAAGAGGCTTCCTTTGGTTGATACTCATGCGTTCACTCAAAGATTAAAAGCCGTAAGTCATCAGTACTGCAACTAAAATACGCCAATACATACCAAAGAGAAAGATGGAAAGCGTGTTTCTTTTTTCTTAAGAGTTGTAACACACTGAAGTCAAAATAATTGTCATTACATATCTTTGACAAAAATTTCAAGTAACAAGATTTAATTAAATACTGCCTGTAACGAGAGAGGAGAATGCCGTCCACCCGCATAACTTTCAAACGTATCGATAGCAGTCACACTATTCTGAATTACATAAAAAACTGTCATTACCAGTTGACTAGAATTGCCGTTTCATCTTTAGCAAAAACTTATTCCTTGAATATTCTAAAAGGACGCCCCACATTAAATTTTGACGTAACTGACAATAATCTGATACCTGTTACGGTTTTCACCCAAAGATAAAATCCTTGCTTTTTTCACTTACACATATTGCTTCTGGGTTCTTGGAGAAATCGTTAGTGTATATACCAGAATTCGTGAAGACAAAGAAATTTGCAATGCAACAGATTCCTGTGATAGCAAAGATAATGATTAATGTTCTTCGGTCTCCGTATTTTACGAACTTTTCGTAGTGACAGGAAACTGGTCATCGAACCTTTTGTACGTGAGGGGAGCCGTGAAGTATGCCGTGCTAAATCACGCTTGTAATTAGTACGTAGCCGAAGTTATATGGACGCGTCCTCTAAATTTTTCTCTTCCGCAGCTTGGACGCTGATGTACGGCTCCCGTGAAAAACTTTTCCACTTAAAGTCAGCAACGGACAGCCACGTTTTCCTTTTCTAACTTAGTAATTCCTTCTTCCTCTTCTTTTCTCATCACATTCTTGGGCTACCATGAATTTTTCATTGTATTGTTTTGAACTGAAATTACTACACTCATCGCCAACAACCCGGTTCTTGTGTCTATTCACAATTCACGGTACGATAATTATCGTACGTTTTCCACTGGAGATACCCAACGCATGTAAGGCGTCGGATACAAGCACTTTTTGTTTACGTACTTGTGTTTATCTTTAAAAGTTTTAAATAAAATTTATTGAAATAGTATCATAACACATTAAAACCTCGGTGTAAATGAATAAAAGTGCGGAATCATGTGGCTAGAGGCTTCCCTGTCGTCGACAGGAAGCTGAATGCCACGTGGTGTGACATCAGTGTTACTATAGCGTCAAATTGGACTGGAACAGCCACACGATGTAGTTGAAGGAACGGGAAATGACAGTGGTGTGAGTGTGTGTGTATCAATCCGCGAGCACTGTATTGGCGTTTTTCTTCACAACATTGCCCAGAGACGACGTATAGTGACTTCTCTCGGGAAAGTAGGAGGAGGACGAATTGTGACCAGTGTATCCCAAGAGTTTTGTATTGCTCACAGCATTGTTTCACGTGCATGAGAAGCGTTCGGAACCGCAGTCACTGTTGTGTGAAGGACTGGAAGTGGTTGATCACAGTCAATTACAGCAGCAGATAACCGCTACGTAGTGCAACGGGCAGTGCAGTTGCAACTGCATTCAACAGGACTGCAAGGCAAGCAGTCTCACGGTTCACAGTTGCACAGCGACTGCGCCGAGGTGATTTATCTGATCAGCGGCCAGTACGTCGTCTTTCCCTTATCCGTTGACACTCACACACAGGAGGCACTATTCGTGAAGAAGCCATAAATAGCATAGTGAGTGGACCAACGAGGAAAGGAATCGCGTGATCTTCTCAGATGAGAGCAGATTCATCTTCAATAGTGATTTTAGAGGTACACCCGTACTGGGAGAGGTGCGAACGCCCAGGAACCATGTCCAAATTGATCGTTATGGTGGTCTAGGCGCAATGATGCTGTGACGCATGATCTTGCATTGGTGTACTGACGTCCAAATTGTTGAACATGTTATTATTGTGCCGCTGTACTCCTTCTCCATGCACTTCTGTTCAGCGCTGAATTCAGTCCCGTCTTCATTTTTGTGGAAGACAATCTGCGACCTCATCGAACAGCTCTTTTGAAGGAGAAGATATTGGGCGAAAAGACTGGTCTGCCCTCTCCTCCGACTTAAATCCCATCGAGCAAGTGTGGGGTGCTTTGGAGGGACGTACTGCAGCAAGTCCACATGCACCAACGACCATCAAGTAGTTGTCACGTGGAGGAAGACTACCGCGAGCAGTGGGAGCACTGGCGTCGGCGATGATCATACACTCTATTTGGAACCATGTCGGGTCTTATGAAATGTACAGCGGACTATCATGAATTAAGATGACTTCAATGTAAATACTGTCTTTGAAAAAATATGTCCTCTCCGTTCGTGTCATTGCGTATTTCTTTTTGTTACCGTCAGTGTAATCCTATAGCAGTTTTACTGTGTATAGTCCATTTTCATGGAGTAATGTTACTTGGAAGTGGCACATTACGCGAAAGTTACTTCCGTCCACAAGTTGTGCACACCAGGACATGTTACTTTAACGGGATTCATTACATCGCAATTCGAAGCCCTTGAAAAGCCTCAAAGCCTCTTAACATCCTTTGTTCTTATGTTCCGAATACTGCTCAAATGTACGATGGTCATCTAACGTTGTAGTGTACATGGAGCTGACGGGTAACATTGCAGTACTAATGGTAATGAAGTTACCTTACTAGCAGCAAAGTCACGGAGATCTCGAAAGTCTTGAACTGAGATACTTCCAAATTGCTCAAGCTGTTTCTCGGTTTTAAAAATACAAATTTTCCTTCATAATTCAAAGTTATGTCCTCGAGATACCACTACAATTATTGGCTGAAAGGAATCTAAGCAATGTTTGTTTTTCCTCGCCCTGTAAGTAAAAAAGCACAAAAATCCTCACACATAAGTGAAGCTTTTTTTTATTGTTGTGAAACATTCTTGTAAAAGTATATGAAGCATATTGAAATGTTCTGATATGAATATAGTTAATATTATACTACAACGTACGAAGATTTTCATTGTTTATTTTTTGTCTTGTGTATCACGTAGCGTGTATAGAAACTGAATTTAATGTTTGGAATATTGTAGCGGAAATATTACAAAAGCGAAAAAACAAAATAAAATGAAAACAAAAGAAGCGTAAGGTGAACAGTTTTAAGGTCGTAAGTGTGGATTACATTAATTGCATAGGGCAGAGACTGCGGTCGGAAAAGATAAAAATTGAGAGCACTGTGCTGTGGCCAGAGAAGGCGCCTCACGCTGTGCTGGAAACATATAACAAGTACACCCTCGTCCAGATCGATGCTTAACCCTTGAGTGGGTCACCGCTTTTCATATGAGCGGGTGGGCAGTGTACTTTGAACACATGTAAAGAATAGCTGTCATCACGTTACTGAGGCAAATATGTATGAACAAAATTACAGTTCAATCTTAGTTTAATTGAACAACGATAAAATAAACTAACATTATTTAAGCTAAATTACTGTTTAATTAAACAATAATAAAAAAAGCATTCATTGTGTCACCACACACAAGTGTTACCCCACAGCAATGATCCACGCAACGCAACAAACAGAGCAGTTGCATCACATACCTGACAACGCTAATCTGATTACTAATTACACGTACAAAGCTGACTAACTGTAGGACTGTGTCGCTAGCTCGGAATCTGCGTCATTTCTGCGCCTATCGTGAATAGGACAAGCGCTAGTTTGCTTTTGTTATGCAGTATTATTTTTATTGTGTTAACCGGTTCTCGGCTTACAGGGTTAGCTTCAGACATACATTCTACACACCAACGTGAATAGTCGCTTTGATTTTTGAGATTCTGATCGAATATTATCTATCCCTTCTGCCATATTTGACCTTAAGTCCACTAACGCTCTTTTAAATTCTGATTCTAATACTGGATCCCCTATCTCTTCAAAACAGACTCTTGTGTTTTCTTCTATCACGTCAGACAAATATTCCCGCTCATAGAGGTTTCCAATGTATTCTTTCCACCTGTCCGCTCTCTCCTCCGCATTTAACTGTGGAATTCCCGTTACACTCTTAAAGTTACCACCCTCGCTTTAAATGTCAACGAAGGTTGTTATGACTTTCCTGTATGCTCTGTCCTTCCGACAGTCATTTCTTTTTCGATGTCTTCACATTTTTCCTGCAGCCATTTCGTGACAGCTTCCCTTTACTTACTATTTATTTTATCCCTCAGTGCCTTGTATTTCTGTATTCATGAGTTTCCAGGAACAATTTTGTGCTTCCTTTGTTCATCATTCAACTGAAGTATTTCTTCTGTTACCCATTGTTTCTTCGTAGTTACCTCCTTTGTACCCGTGTTTTCCTTCCCAACTTCTGTGATGGCCCATTTTAGAGATGTCCATTCCTCTTGAAATGTAGTGCTGTATCTATTACCTTAGAGAACTTCAAGCGTATTTATTCATTCCTTAATACTTCCATATCTCACTTCTTTACGTATTGATTCTTCCTGACTAATGTCTTAAACTTCAGCCTACTCTTGGTCACTGCTATATAGTGATCTGAATCTATATATGCTCCTGGGTACGCCTTAAAATGCAGTATCTGATTTCGGAATCTCCGTCTGGGCCATGATGTAATCTAACTGAAATCTTCCCGCATCACCCGGCCTTTTCAAGTATACCTCTTCTTCCTGTGATTCTTGAACAGGGTATTCGCTGTTACTAGCTGAAACTCATTATAGAGCTCAATTAGTCTTTCTGCTCTCTGATTCCTTGTCCCAAGCCCATATTCTCCTGCAACCTTTTCTTCTACTCCTTCTCCTACAACTGCATTCCAGTTTTCCATTAGATTTACATCCCCCATTACATATTGTATAACACTTTCAATATCCTCATACACTTTATCCATTCATCCTCAGCTTGTCTACGTAATCAATATAGATTGTAGTTTTAATTGTAGTTGTCTCATCAACTATTGTTTATCTTTTTTTTACTGGGTTCGTTTCATTAATGCAACAGGCACATTTTTGAGGATAGTGTTAATATTTCTCCTGTTTGCTACTTTTGTATTTGTGTATTGTTCAGCTCTTTTACTTTTTAAAACGCAGTACCGTCACACTCTCAAAGACTGCATTCACTGTATATTCTCTCACACTTCTCCATTTTCCAGCATTTATTCATTTCTATTTATCTTATTGATATTGGTTAAGTTCCTTACATATTGTCTTGTGACATTAATAATTCTTTCTTCCTTTAATTCGTTTGTGTAACACTCTCCATGTTTAATACCTCCTTTAGTATCCTTGTCCAATACTAATTTTATTTTATTTTATTGGTTTTGTTTGTTAATATAAACGGTTATGTAGGCTTGCTGTTCCTCTTGTGTAAAAGTTTTTTCGTGTATACTCCGTTTTATTTATTTGCTGTTCAACTTCTTACTTTTTACGTTGAATTAACAGCACATAATCGAAGGTGTTATTTACCAAACGTTTCTGCTTTAGTCTAGACGTGTAGCTTCTCGTCTAATATTGTTTACAAACATTGTAACTTCTTCGGCAATAATAGTCAATAAATGTCTAACGATTGCCTTTAAAGCCGATAACTGGTTAACACAATAAAAGTAATATTATATGCCAAAAGCAAACAAGCGGTTTCCGTTTATTATAATGTTGTCCTACGAAGAACCGAAGGAAGATTCAGTTAACATCACAGACCAGTGTTTCGCTAAATATGATGCAGTTAATTTCAGTGTACACTAATGAGGCAAAACG
Source organism: Schistocerca piceifrons (assembly GCF_021461385.2). NCBI lineage: Eukaryota > Metazoa > Arthropoda > Insecta > Orthoptera > Acrididae > Schistocerca > Schistocerca piceifrons. The sequence goes on along the minus strand of NC_060140.1, from coordinate 652,132,566 downwards.
TTCTGACTACTGCCCACCACGAAGTTGGATCTGCCTGGTGCCGTCTTGGGCACGTGACGCTGTAACGAACATATGTGAGCGGAGCAGTCGCGGACGGGGAACCACCCTAGCGAAGACACAGGCTGCAAATGGGGAAAAACGTTGAGATACGCAACTTTGACCGAAGGACAGATTATTATTACTTGGAGACTTTGAACTGGTATCTCGAAAACGGAGATACTGTAATGTTCACATATTACAATGTAAGACTCTACCGTCAGAGGTAGAAGGACAGTGATGCTACCACTAGGTGGTGAATGGCTGGCCCCCCACGACTCTCCACAGAACGTGGATTCTCTGATCCGTAACGTAGGACACATGGTGATCTGTGACGTCTCTGCCGAAAGAGCACAATGCTGGTGCACGCACAAGTGTTTCGCACCGCACTGTTCATCGCACTTTGCCGAAGATGGAGCTCCGCAGCAGGCCAGCCCAACGTGTTCACATGTTCGCCCAAAGACATCGTTAATTACAAATGCAGTCGAAACGGGACCTTCGGAATTCGACCGTCGATCAATGGAAACGCGTCGACCCTTCGGGTGAATCACAGTTTTGGTACGCTAGATCGACGGTCGTCTCCACAAACACCATCCTCGAAACGTGCAGCGCGCTACGGACACAGGTTGGTGGGAGCAGTAATGTGCTTTGGGAGATATTCTCCTGCGCTGGCGTGCGACCTGTGGTGATAATCGGAAGGAGTATTATAGTGAACTCACGTTGATGTCTCGGCGACCAAATTCGCTTGATGTAGATCCTATGGAACCCACTGGCGTCGCTGTCGGTCACCGTCAACGCGTACTCAAATCAACGGCCCTTTATTTACGCGAATTACAAGACATGTGCGTAGATATCTTGTGCCACTTACCTCCACAAACCTACAAAAAACTGTCCGATCAGTTATACGCGGAATCAGTGATGCATTTCGTTCCAAAGAAGGGACATACACTATAACCTATTAAACAGGTGGTCGTAATGGATACTTACGTTTATTTGATTTCTTGTCAGTTTTCGCTCGGAAGTAGAACCGACACAATTTAGCAGAATGTAAGGGTCTGTTTGTACTGTTTTGATGCTACTCACAAGTATGTGTTACGGTGACGGAATTCAAACAAACGAGAGTGAAAACCCGCGTTTGTCGTTCTCCAGACCACAAACTTTGCATATAATTTCCCCTGCCTGAAAGGCAAGTGGCAGAATTTGATTGCGAACTTCGTGTCCGCGCATACGGAAGTGTGCTGCAAAATAAAAAATGGCTCTGAGCACTATGGGACTTAACATCTGTGGTCATCAGTCCCCTAGAACTTAGAACTACTTAAACCTAACTAACCTAAGGACATCACACATATCCATGTCCGAGGCAGGATTCGAACCTGCGACCGTAGCAGTCGCGCGGTTCCGGACTGAGCGCCTAGAACCGCTAGACCACCGCGGCCGGCGCTGCAAAATAATACTGTAGCAATTCTGCGACACCAGGGAGACGTAATTCTCCTAAATTTATTGTCAAATCTCTTTCTAACGCTATACCAGTCGTGTAGCGCACCGTTTGTCTATGAAAATTGAATCTTCTTTCCGATCTCAGTTAATGATTAATTCTACAACACCATCCGACATCTCGATAACCACCTGTGTGCAGGATTGCCGGATAGCATTGTGGGTAGGGAGATAAACAAGGTACTGAAATTACTGCCGACAGGTACGTGCAGCAGGAAACTCTAATATAGAAAAACACCACGGCTACTGAAGTTAATGTCTTTTAGAAAAAATATATGATTTAGTATCTAGTAGTAGTTTTTTTTTTTTATTCTGCCTACTTGCTCCCAGTTTGGGTACGCACTACCATCCACAGGCCGTCCTATAACCAAAACATCACAGTATGTAGAATAATAACTTAAGAGACACTTAAAAATATTTTTTTCTGTGCAGTAGCATAAGTACGGTACGGAGTGCAACCTTAAAATGTATAGGTAGCCCATTTACCACTGGCAAGCATTCATCACACTCACCTCCAAAGTAGATGTGTAAAATACTTAAAGTAGATGTCAATGCTGACCTTTAGACGGATAAAAATTGCGGCCAGCAGTGATAAATGTGTCCCGTATGTACAGAGCTTTACTTCCACTCTTAAAAATGACACAGGGTAAAAGACATTTAAGAAATGAAAATAGCATAAAATTTGAAATTTCAAAAATGACATGCTAAAACAAAGAATTAAGCAGTCCCCACTGTGAGTGAAGATTATAGACAAAATAGAAATATATGTACTGATGTTTAAGTTTACATTTTCTGTATTCTTCGTATCATTACCAAACATGTATCTTACATCGAATATTTGAATTACCTAAGTGTCATCCTAATAGTAGCATTATGTGTTAAAAGCTCAAAATCATTTGTACTCGAAATCTCTGCATCCAGAGGGAATAGTGGCGTTGTATGACCATATCTTACCGGAGTCTAACACATACCGTCAAGACCAATCCCACTCAATTTTGTTATACAGAGCGACAGCAGCGCTCCAAGCGGGTAGAGAGCTACACTTCTGAATACAATATCAGATGAGTGCGAACAGTATCCTTTATATCGATTTGTACTTAGTTCTCACGATAGTGAGCATGTGAAGTGCATTAAAAATTGACGCTAGCTAAAAATTGCACTACATATGTATTTAGTTTCTTAAGGTCCCTGAGAGTTATGGCACAGTATATTAAACGACAGCTTATTTACGATTCTCTTGTAATGTGCAGATATTTACAGAAGAATATTGCTTTCCTTTAAGGACAAAATAATTGCTAATCAGCAGCAGAAGACCTGGCCTTTCTGAGAAATGCGTCGTACAACTACCCATTAAGGTGAAGTTTTCGTCATTACACTTTCAATCAAATCTGTGAATATGGAACGATGGAACCTTGCATGGAATGCAATACCTTCATTACTTAACGTACCAAATAAGACACAAAAAACAGTAACTGCAGGGAAAAACACACTGACGTGATAATAACACGTTAAATGTAATTAAACTGTTTTCCAACATGGAAGAAACCAATTCCACAGTTGTTGCTAGATCTTGTGAGCCACAAACATCAAGAATCTGAAACACATTCGCTTTTAAAGTAAGAGTACCGAGTGAGGTGGCGCAGTGGTAGCACACTGAACTCGCATTCGGGAGGACGACGGTTCAATCCCGCGTCCGGCCATCCTGATTTAGGTTTTCCGTGATTTCCCTAAATCGCTCCAGGCAAATGCTGGGATGGTTCCTTTGAAAGGGCACGGCCGACTTCCTTCCCCATCCTTCCCTAATCCGATGAGACCGATGACCTCACTGTTTGGTCTCTTCCCCCAAACAATCCAATCCAATTCAAAGTAAGAGTAGTTGCAGTTACAAAAACATTCGTGTATTAGAAAGTCGAGTGAAGTGTAAGAATGTGCGAATCACTAGACTACATATAAAATTTTTGCATGTCAAAAACAGTGCCTATAATAATGAGATCAGACAACTCAGCAGAATAAGCTGCAATCATACGCATAGTCGAAAGTATATGTAACTTATGCCCCTGCATCAGTGCTATTCAGCTGTTTTTACGTTTATTTCACACCATTCATTCCTCTTTATAATTTACTAATGGTAGAAAAGCAAAAAAAAAAAGAAAAAATACTAGCCTTTTCATTAATTAACTAGAAAAATCAAAAACAAACATTAGTCTCACGGCTTGCTTTCTCGCTGCTAGAGGCGCTAGTGTCGTTCCAACTGTCAGACGATAACAATTTTCACAGCTGTGAGTGTCGCGACTGTATATCCTAGATTCTGATATTAATCTGCAGCTGACAGTTTACGATATTTGGCCGTATCTCCGATGTCATGTCTATCCGAGCAGCGCCAGTGTGTGTGTGCTGTGGTTCTCGACGCCGCTGCATCGCGTCGCCTCCACACCGAGTCGCAATTCATCGACTGCACGACCGTGATAGTCGCTCCTACTCGTAGTAGGTGACGTACAGCTGCGAGAGTCTGCATCAACGGGGGTAGATATTACCAGAAGACTCCTAAAGACGATAATACTAATTCATACAAATGCGCCGTGCTTTGATTGTCATCCTAGTGTAGCAGTTCAATTCAGTACTTACTTCTAAACCTGGCGGTGTAGTTTGTCTATAAATGATGAGTCCACTTTACGTTCGTATCTACCTCGTGACCCTACACCTTAAAACAATAACCTAGTGCATCTGAAACATCATGGGACTAGGACTGCTATCAATTTAAAACGAATCTTCTTTTTTACCATTTAGAAACGCAGTGATCGTACAACTAGCCCGTAGAGCTTTTTCCAAACATGTTAGAGTGAGTATGCAAGTGGGAAAGAATTCGTATTTAAGAAAATATTTAAGAGAACGCGAACGGTGTATGATCGTATATTGAATTAATGCAAGAGGTCCGGAATGAAATTTTCGCTCTACAGCGGAATGTGCGGTGATATGAAACTCCCTGGCAGATTAAAACTGTGTGCCGGACCGAAACTCGAACTCGGGAGTGCTAGTTCTGCAAGTTTCGCAGGAGAGCGTCTGTGAAATTTGGAAGGTAGGAGAGGATGTACTGCCGGAAGTAGAACTGTGACGACGGGGTGTGAGTCGTTCTTGGGTAGCTCAGAGGGTAGAGCACTTATTCGCGAAAGGCAAAGGCCCCGAGTTCGAGTTTCGGTCCGACACACAGCTTTAATCTGCCAAGAAGTTTCACTGTAAGAGGTGATTAAATCTTCATTCAAGATGTTCCTTTCTTATTTTGCAGTAGTGTAAACTTACTTTAGATATTTTCGTTTTATAGATGTGACCCTCAGATGTAGCGTGATTGTATAATAATTGTACAATAATTATGTTAATTGGAGATAAAAAATTTACAATGAAACTGTGTTGATCGCTGGGCTGCTACACCGCGATAATAGATGACGACTCCCCATAACTTACAGTAGTGTTATCATAGACAAAATTTCAGCATTCGAAGCCAACAGATTTTACGTAGCTTAAAACACAACTTGTTTACGAAAACGGAAAAGTAAAACTGTACCAGTGCACATCTAATAGTGAACTGGGGAACGCTGCTACAACGTAAAATTTGTATTCATGGTGACCTTACATCTGTACTGAAAAGTCTCGAGTTTACGGAGAAAAAAGTTTGTTCATAAAGGAATATTCTGTAAAACTATTGTGACGTCAGTGATCTGGCCTTACAGCACTTAGGCATACGTGATTAGGATCATTTACGTGAGTAGGTTAATCTTTGCCAACATTATACGTTTTAAATCATTACTGTGCACAGCCGTTTCGACGAACTTCATGACGTTTTTTGTACGAGGCAGATTCTTTAGTGATTTGTTACTGGTGTACAGTCTCACACGTTTTACCTGCACACACTAATCCTCACGTTATTGACCATCGTTTTTCAGGGACTGAACGCAGTCCTCTTCCTAACTCCGATGTAAGACCTGAATGGAGAAGATGCTAGAAAAGATCAAGTTACACGACCCATTTATTGAGCATTGAGCCTTACGGTTGCGCACGCTGTAGCCTTCCACCGTGTGCAAACATCATCCTCTCGCCGAAGCTGTCTGGCTGCTGTTTAACGTCGGGAAATTAGGGGGTCCTGAATGGCCCTGGTAGTTCCGTGGTTTCAAGTTGTGTGGTGTGTACATAGCAGGCCATTGGGCTAATGGGTCGTAACCTTGTACTGTGTTGTGTACCATACGTAACAGCCGTTCCGTGTGGTGACACACGAAACGATAAGAGTACACGTTCATGTGTCATATAGATTTCAGCTTACTGGACGACACATGCGTTGCACTTGATGTTTCGTAAGTCACTTCAGCTCACTGTGACAGTAATTTGATCACAATGATTATGATAAGAAACTGCCGCCATATTGTACGAATAAATTTGAAGTAGTATATTCCTATTCTGTCGCTGTGAAATCCCACAATGCGGTAGCTCGCATACTTCTTCTCCGGATTGTTTACGCCATCTAGTACGTGGTCTGCGTTTTCAGGATCTGGCATACATTTCTGTTATTATTCAACTTTGTCTCTGGATGCTCTTTCTTACACCAGTGTCGTCAATGTAACATTTGTGCGCCATTTATTTGTGAATCGCCTAAAAAAAAGGCTCTGAGCACTATGGGACTCAACTGCTGAGGTCATTAGTCCCCTAGAACTTAGAACTAGTTAAACCTAACTAAGGACATCACAAACATCCATGCCCGAGGCAGGATTCGAACCTGCGACCGTAGCGGTCTTGCGGTTCCAGACTGCAGCGCCTTTAACCGCACGGCCACTTCGGCCGGCGATGAATCGCCTAAACTTTATTCAGTGTGTTTCTTTAGTCGCTTGTGTTTCGTAGTAGTTTTTGAGGCTGAATTTCGGGATCAGCCCAGCATTTGCTCAAACAATAGTGGATAACCGTCTAAAAATCACTTATAGGCTAGCTTGTTTGTCAGTCTTCGGAACGAAGTATACCACTGATCTTGTGTATCACGGATCCGTCAGTCTGCCTGTAGGTTTGCGGAGTTATGTGACATTAAGCCCAGTTTAAGTAATTCGCGTAAATAACGGGTCACTGATTTGCGTATTCGGTGATGTACCTGATAGCCACCCGAATGTGTTTCGTAAGATGTACATCACGTGAATTTGATCGCTGAGACATCAACGTGAGTTTACTATAATTCTCCTTAAACCATTGTAGCATTGTTCCGGCTCCGAGACACAGACAATTTTATTCCTGAAAGATAACATCGCCTTCGGGGTAGAAGAAGATCATGGTGATGGTGTTTGCTTTGTGGGGCGCTTGACTGTGCGGTCATCAGCGCCCGTGCAAAGTCCCAATATCTACACAGTTCAATCTACCCACTGTCACGAATGCTGATGATGAAATGATGAGGACAACACAAACACCCAGAGAAAATCCCCAACCCAGCCAGGAATCGAATCCGGGACTCCTCTTCGGAGAAGACATCAAGCGTGCAAGAATGCAGGTGGCCCCATGCAAGCGCAGGAAAATGTCTCCCACAGCGTAATCCTGCTCCCGTCACCCTACGTCCATGGCGCGACGTTCACCTCGATGGCGGTGATTGTAGAGACGACTAGCGATTTAGTGCAGCGAAAATGTGATTCAGCCTAAGAATCGATAGGACTCCATTGATAGACTGTCCAGCCACGATGGTGCTGTGCCCTCTGCAGTCGTAATTGACGATATCGTTGTGTTACCATGTGAACACATAGAGGTGGTCTGCTGCGGAGTTCCATGAATAATGGACGGTGTGCTCTAAAACACTTGTGCGTGCACCAGCATTGTGGTCTTTCTGCAGAGATGCCACAGATCACTACTTTACAGAGCAGACAAGCCGTTGAACCCGATGTTCTAAGCCGGCCGCGGTGGTCTAGCGGTTCTAGGCGCTCAGTCCGGAACCGCGCGACTGCTACGGTCGCAGGTTCGAATCCTGCCTCGGGCATGGATGTGTGTGATGTCCTTAAGTTAGTTAGGTTTAAGTAGTTCTAAGTTCTAGGGGACTGATGACCACAGATGTTAAGTCCCATAGTGCTCAGAGCCATCTGAACCATTTGGATCGATGTTCTACGACGAGTCGTTGGTGCCCAACCGTTTAGCGCCTGATAGTAGTTTCACTGTCCTTATACCTGTTTCCGAAGATGCTGACGACTGTACCACGTGCATATCGGACCAACTTCACCGTTTTCGAGATACTCGTTCACAGGCTCTGCGTAATAGTGATCTCCTTTCCGTCAAAATCGCTTGTCTTAATGGATTTCTTCACTTGCGGACCGTATCTTTGCTAGGGTGATCCCCCGTCTGGGTCTGCTTCGTTCACATACTTTTGTTTCCGAGTCACGTGCCCACAAAGCCTGAAGGCGGCATCCATCGTCGCTGTGGGCGATGCTAATAGTGCTTTGCCTTATCACTGTCCATCTTAGGCAAATTCTAGTACCCTGAATTAATGTAGCTTGAAATTAAGTCATTCAGTATTTATTTACCTTAATATTCCAGAACTATGCTCATGCAGATATCAGAGCACCCTCCAAAAAATCTGCTGGCAAAATAGGTTATTTATTTGTAACAAGATAAACCAAGTAAGTTTTATGGAAGACCATCATGCCTGGAATGTTTTGCGTAGACTACATGGTTTTAGAAGCCATTTAGTAACAGTAGCCCAATCGACAACATCTCGTTTTTCAAACTTTCAAGAGAAAACCTTTGCATTCGAAAAAGGATTTATTGCACGCTCACTGCAGTACACAGCACGTGCACAAGAACTGTCCAGTCACTTAAAGTGACAACCTGTCAGAAGCCTTATTATCCAACTTTTGCGGTGCGGACGTGCACAAAGACAATCAGTAAGGTTCTGGAACGCACTAACATAGATGTGGAGCCATAACGACCACAGTGGCGTGGCCACCTGCGCTAGGTTTCTTCAGTTAAGAATCGATGACGCGGACTACCTATCCAGGTGGTACTACAGATTTTCAGTGGGGCTTAAATAGGGAGAGTTTGGTATCCAAGGGAGTACAGTTAACTCAACCTGATGTTCCGCGAACCACGCACATACACTGCAAAATGTGTGACACGTTACGTTGACCTGTTGGTACGTGCCATCACGCACACCAGAAACCGAACTGCATGTAGAGGTGAGCATGATCCCCAACGATAGATGCATTTTTGTGTTGATGCCTTGTGTCTTCCAGAATGACGAGATCACACAATGCCACGAAAACTTTCTCCAAACCATAACGCTCCCATCTCCATCGTGGACCCTTCTGATGATAGTAATTGTGGCCGGCCGAAGTGGCCGTGCGGTTAAAGGCGCTGCAGTCTGGAACCGCAAGACCGCTACGGTCGCAGGTTCGAATCCTGCTTCGGGCATGGATGTTTGTGATGTCCTTAGGTTAGTTAGGTTTAACTAGTTCTAAGTTCTAGGGGACTAATGACCTCAGCAGTTGAGTCCCATAGTGCTCAGAACCATTTTTTTGATAGTAATTGTGCCGAAAAATTGCTGAATTGGTTGCTAAATTAATTAAAGTTATAACAATAGATACTTGGATGAAACTGTGTGTGTGTATCATGCTAATGAGGAGCATGTTTTGGACTTCGGACATTCATTGAACCAACTGCATCCGAAAACATGTTTCACTGTTGAATCAGAGAATAACAAACATCTCAGCTTTCTTGAGCTTATGTTAACGAGAAATGTCACCTCAGTCACCTTATATATCTGTCATAATCCAACAGCCACTGACATTATCATCAGTAATGATTCCGCCCGACAACTTCCACATAAACGTTCTTACTTTCAATCAATGTACAATACATTACCCATGTTAGAGCTTAGCACTGAGCACATGAGTAGAGATCGATATCATTATGCAAGTAGGTCGTGCCAATGGGCATTCGCATTCAATCATGCGTGCTGTCGAGAAAAATGTCTTTGGTGAAAGTCATCTTAAATGTGATGGAGCCGCTGAAAAATGTTATGCGTCTGTGTGTTACAAAGGACCCCGTTGCGAGATTATTGCACGTGTATTTAAGAAAGCGAAAGTGCGGATCAGGTTTCGCAACCGCAAAAAGTTAGCTTTGTTGTTGCAGAATTCTGTTAACGATAAACCTGATAAATACAACTGCTCAGGCCTCTACAAATTTAATTGTGGTTCCTGAGAATCTGTCTACGTCGGCCAAACTGGAAGAAGCTTTGCCACTAGGTTTCGTGAACTTGGGTGTCATTTAGCACACGAGGGACACTTAATACTTCCCTTAGACAGATTACTTAAGATGCTTCATGTTGAGCCTAAAGGTCGTGAGTTAGATCTTTCGGAGGAGTTGGAAATTTTTATACACCAATCGCATGACGTACCCTCAGTGCTCTATGAACAGCTGTCTTTAAAATGCCAGAGCTTTTTTAAAATATTTGGTAAAACACTACACTTGCAGTTCTAATCATTTCCCTCTTGCTCTCACTACTCTATACATGTATTCGTCCATTCTGTCGGTTGTTACTCCTTTCACTTTCTTCATATTTTATTAATTACGCTAAATACAGAAATATTTATGCGTGTGCTTGCGCCACTTTCTTTCATTCCACCTATGTTTTGTACTATTCTTTATTCTCTATGTTATTTTAAGCAGATTTATTGTTCCTGTGCACACCTTTCAATATGTATTTTTCTTGAGAGTTTGATTCCGTGACAGCATTGACATTCGATATTATTTTGAGTTTTCGTTTGCTCATTGATGAATTATTATTACCTATATTTACATTATGCACAGTCCCTGACAGCGGTCACATTGAAAATTGTTTTGTATTTCATTTACTCATTAATGAGTTGTTATTACTTCTACATTATGCAAAATGTTTCACTTCTAACTTATTTTAACGTTCTTACTTGCACGAGCTCGTTCACCCTGTCCTTTGAGGGAGGGAGTTATTGCTCTCATTCTATGTGCGTCACATCTTAATACTTCATTATGTGGAAGTAGGCTTTCCGTACATTCTGCATCTGTGGGCGCTGATGACCCCGCTGTTTAGCGCCCGTAAACCTCAAACACACACACACACACACACACACATTCTGCATCTGATGTCTTTTCTGGAGGATTTAAATCTCTGACAGCGTTTAAATGTAAAAAAAAAAGAATGCTTCTTTGTTGTAATATTTTGTTATGTTAACTCTTAAAGCATTTCCAAAGCATTATTACATCCACCATACTTCATCGTATTCTTGGGGCTTTGTTATAGTATTTTATGTATCTCAACATTCTCTTGATTTATTTTAGTATATTTCAATTGTGCTATTTCCATTAGCCGATCCTGTGAGGGCTTGTATTCGTGTCGTTGGCCACAGCTGTTTTTCTTTTCTTTTTTTTAACGTTTGAATTATATGTCAATACGTCATTTGCACATAATTTATATTTTGCGTAGTTGGTTTGTAATGCTTACGCACATTATTTTATATGTCTACTCTGTTGATGGGATTTTATACCAATGTACAAATTGTAGTTCGGCGAGTTGTGTAACTTCTTTAGTTTATATACCTTTCTGAAAGTGTGTTTTATATTCAACAGTTTTTATGTATATTAATTAAAAGGTATCATTCTGTTATCGCCGCTATGCGGTACCACCTATGTACGCATCAACCGCCTATTGGTGGCGTAAATTTTCTACCTAGAAAACATTATGTACTTTTGAAGCTAGCCTGACATGAAAACTATTTCAGTTACAATGTGTTTTATGCATATGAATATCCAGACGATAATGGTGTGTTAGTCAGCTCTCAATACGCCGAAATTTTGTTATGCTTGTTCTCTTGTCATGCACTCTGTATACCTTTGCGTATTTTCTGTAAATTTTAATTTGGTTTTGAGGCCTTTTCAGATAAATCACGTTGTATGCTCTGTCGCACAGTTTGCACGTCAATAACGCGCCTTTACGTGCTGAGTTGTACACCATAGAAACGTCGAAACCTTGAAATCTAAATTTATTGTACGAAGTCCGACACATATTATTTCACGTAATGTGTGGTACTTAATACTAACATGGCCCACCGTCACCAGACTTATCTGTTCGTCGACAGCGACTTGGAGCCTGAGAACTAGCAAAGCAGGGAACCAGACTTATAATATCAACTTAGACTGGGAAAAATACAACGTCAGCAAATTTCACAGTTCTTAAAAAGAAAAAAGAAAAACGCCTATTCGACGTCAACGTGCAGTAACCCCTCACAGATTCCAGGTGGCAGCGCTAGAAGTGGAGAGTATATAAAGGACGTGGACAGAACTGCAGGCGTTGTAGTTATGGGGAAAAGGAGCGATTTATCTGATGTCCAAACCGACATGATGATAGTCTTTCTGACCAAGCGTGGAAGCATTTCCGAAACGCCTAAATTTGTAAACTGTTCGCGTGCTTTCGTGGTTAAAGTTTACTGTGCATGGTAGAACGGCGCTAACCAAAACCGCTGCTGAGGCAACAGTGGTACACATCAAGCTGTAGATGACAGAGGTGAACGACGGATGCAGAGATGTGTACGGGTGAATATATCAATTACACTGAGATAAAGAAACTTTTCATAACACTGGTGACAAAAGAATAGAGTGAGCTACAAGTGAAACACAGACAAGAGCAGTGATTACTATTATTATTACGAAACTTCTTAGTGTAATTACAAGGATGCTTATATGATATGATACTACAAGAGAGAGACAGCCAGACGAGAAGTGACAAGAGACAGAAGTCGAATCGTGCGTCTGTTATCTAGAAAAGAATGTAGCTCACGTCAGCGATTGCGTTGGGAATGTAATAGCTATCTAAATATTTCCATACAGTCTGAAGGTCAATTTGTAAGCAGGATCTGTGATCTACCTCTATACCTCGCACTGCCTTCTGTCGTAGCTAATCGCCTTGTTGCCTCAGCCGCATTAGGTGGCACTCGGCGAGTGCTTGGCCTCTTGAGACAGAGAGAGCGGCCGGACCGACTGGATAGTACGAGAGGGGAATGAATGCTGCTCACTCGACTTCGCCCCGCGGATACAGACCCCTACTATACACCTGCCGCGTCGGTGGGCTGTGTTACTGCACTCTGTCTCTGGAACTTGGGCCGTATTACTATCTTCTCATTTTGGCTGGGATGCAAGATCTCATCTCACCTTTAACTGGTGAGCATGACCGGTACTGCCAATCTTGGCCTTGGGGTAGTCGCAGAAAGTGCTTGTATCCCTGCCAGAAACTGCATGGCTTTTGGAAAAGTGCTGCAGGGCTCCTCTTGCGAGAGTGTCGATGAACTTGGGTGCTGATTGGTAGTCCCTCTTCTTAGTAGCAGGACGGCGATTGGTTCCACCAGTACTTGAATACTGGTTTCCACACCACGTATGATGTTGGTTGTGGGGATACCGGAAGGGCAGGTTGAGTTGGTGCCTCATCACATCCAGCTTCTGTTGCTGCGTCGCTTTGTGGGTCCACTGAAGACTGCGGTGGCGTACCATCTCGATGCCGTTGGGAGATACGGCATGCATCTGACGTCCCTGACGTCCCTGATATTAAGCCAGAATTTGAGGGCAGACAACTCGCCCCTAGCTGGTACCCTGGAGACTTGGGGCGCTGTCTTGTGCAAACCTGCGGGGAAGGTTTGAACTACAGGTAGTTGGAGACGGTACGTGGTTCCGACCATTGACTGGCATCGTTTTCTTAAACCCCTTCTGCACGATCAATTTTCTTGTCTCAACGGATTACTCAATAGAAGAGCGTCTACTGCAGTGTCTCTGGCGTTTTATTCGCGTATTTAACCTCGTTTGTTTTGAGTGGTAATTTCTGTTGTCTGCAATGCATTTTTTGAGTGACTATCTTTTTCACGGAAATTAGAAATTAATAACAAAGTGTAGGAACAAGCAATTACAATAGAGTTAGTTAATGACCAAAGCAGAATTCATAGTGAAAGTTGTTGTCAAAGGTCGTGCGGTAAATTGTTCACAGTCCTGAGAAATGAAAGTATAGGAATTGCGTCATCCAGACATTTCAGAACATAAACACACATCTAAATAGCTTTGCATGACCTCGGTTCCCAGAGTGCCGGAACCTGGACAGAAATTTGTAATAGAGATCAACACGAACATCATTTCTACCCTTTTTATATCTCACGAAAAACCACACATTACATGTTGTACCACCATACAGCGAGACCTTCAGAGGTGGTGGTCCAGATTGCTGTACACACCGGTATCTCTAATACCCAGTAACACGTACTCTTGCATTGATGCATGCCTGTATTCGTCGGGGCATACTAACCAAAAGTTCATCAAGCCACCGTTGGTCCAGATTGTCCCACATCTCAACGGCGATTCGGCGTTGATCCGTCAGAGTTGCTGGTGGGTCAGGTCACGTCGTCCATAAAAAGTCCTTTTCTACCGACCCCAGGCATGGAGTTAATGTCTGGAGAAAATGTCGGATGTCGTTATCCTGAAGGAAGTCATCCACAAGATGTGCACGATGAGAGCGCGAATTGTCGTCCATGACGAATACCTCGCCAATATGATGCCGATATGGTTTGCATTATCGGTCAGGGGATCGCACTCACGCGTTGTACAGCCGTTACGGCGCATTCCATGACCACAAGCGGCATACGTCGGCCCCACAGAATGCCACCCCAAAACAACAGGGAACCTCCACCTTGCTGCACTCGCTGGATAATGTGCCTAAGGTGTTCAGCCTGATCGGGTTGCCTCCAAAAACGTCTTCGACGATTGTCTGGTTGAAGGCATATGCGACACTCATCGGTGAAAAGAACATGATGCCTATCCTGAGCGGTCCATTCGGCATGTTGTTAGGCCCATCTGTACCGTGCTGCATGGTGTCGTGGTTGCTAAGATGGACCTCGCCATGGGCGTCGGGAGTGAAGTTGCCTATCATGCAGCCGACTGCGCGCAGTTTGAGTCGTAACACGATGTCCTGTGGCTGCAAGAAAAGCATTATTCAACAAGGTGGCGTTGCTGTCAGGGTTCCTCCGAGCCATAAATCCGTAGATAGCGGTCATCCACTGCAGTAGTATCCCTTGGGCTGCCTGAGCGAGACATGCCATCGACAGTTTCTCTCTGTATATCCTCCATGTCAGAACAACATCGCTTTTGTTCAATCCGAGACGCCTTGACACTTCCCTTGTTGAGAGCCCTTCCTTGCACAAAGTAACAATGCGGACTCGATCGAACCGCGGTATTGGCCGTCTAGGCACGGTTGAACTACAGACAACATGAGCCTTTCCCAGGCGGGAAGTTCGGCCCCCAAGTGCAAGTCTTATTGAGTGCGACGCCACATTGGGTGACTTGGGGTACAGCCATTAACTGCAAGAATTGAGCAACGAAAGGAGCACGTATAGTGTATGTCATCTCAGAGAATCCCTCTGCAAGTAATGGAGTACAGTCCTACTGGAAGGAAGTGTGTAGGAAGACCGAGTGAGAGATTCCTGTGCCAGAACAAGCCATAATGCCTAATTCTGAATTGGCTCAAGAAGATGAAGACTTTAGGAAGGTGCAAATGTGCTCTTGTCCCATATCTGTCGTGGAGCTTGTCATGGTACGAATTTTCGTGAAGGGGTTGCTTGATGTTCACCGCATCTGGTACATGCTCGTTTCTTATGTCCTGTTTCTCTATCGCTCTGCGAGGAATACCGAGGTCTGTGCGCTGTGCTCCTCATGCGGGTAGTTCCGCAATCGTTGCGATGTATAAGACGTAACATTTGTCACTGCCATGATGAAGAATCACCACACGAAAACCATCGTAGAAAGTCGCTCTCAGACGTACGACCCGTCAGTCGGCAAGACTCACCGGAGAAGATACACCCCTCTGAAGATGTCCAGCGCAGCTCTGGACGAAACGTTGGGAACTGAAGAGTTTCATGGACCACGACCTTACATCCCGGAAGGTTTACCAGAGGATATGTCCGATCGTGAAAGCCTTCATACTAATATCACTATTGTTGTGTTCCTTCATCTCAGGCAAGGTTGTTTAGCCACATGTGCAATCGATGTATGAAATATTTTTCTAACGTAACTTCTTAAAGCACCTTTGAATCGTCGAAATGGATAAGTTCTTCGTTTTAAAATTCATCCTCAGGACAAAGATTCCAACCTATGAACTTCGACGATTCATAGAGATGAGACGATGACTAGATTACTGTTTAACTTCCCGTCGACAAGGAGGTCATTAGAGACGGAGCACAAGCTCAGATTAGGGAAGAATAGGGAAGGAAATCGGCCGCGCCCTTTCTAAGGAACCATCCCGGCATTTGCCTGAAGCGATTTAAGGAGATCACGGAAAACCTAAATCAGGATGGCCGGACAGGATTGAACCGTCGTCCTCCCGAATGCGAGTTCAGTGTGCTAACCACTGCGCCACCTCGCTCGGTGACGATTCATAGACAGTTACTTCAAGAAGTTATGTTAGTAAAAAAATTCCATATATCGATTTCGCATGTGATTCCCGTGGCGTCGTATCGTTAGCTGAAGCACTACGGCGTTTTTCTTCTTTGCTTCCCAAAAACTCTTCATCCCCTCACAGTGCTCCTTCTTCCGTTCTTCTGTCCATTTTTTACCAGGCTGGCACGATGTTCTTTCCTCAAACTTCACACTTGTCATTTTATTCCGGCACACAGTGCGCTCTTCGAGATTTTTTATGTTCATCTGCTGTAGATGCCACTGGGCTTCTTTCATCCATTCTGTGCCTCTTTTACTCTTTGTTATAATTCTGAAAAGTTTCCTTGCTGTTCTTGAGTCTTCCATCCTGTAGATATTTGTATAAAATTGAGCTCGGCGTTTACTGATTTCGTCTGTTACTGTGATGGTCTTTATATAGAGCTCGTTTTGTGGTCTCTTCATCCAAATTCCGTTTTTGTTGACTTGTTGGCTGCCCCGTAAATCTTCCCGAACATTTCTTTCTGATTTTCTATTTCCCTAACTTCTGAATGACCATCAATCACCATTGTTTCAGCTGCGTAGACTGTTCTATTGAGCTTCAATTTTGCTTCTGTCGAAATGCACTTCGTGTTGCAATGCGTCCGTGTTAGCTTGTAGGCCTTCTGGAGCTTGGTGAGTCTTCGTTCATTGGCGATTCCGTTTTAATCCTGAGGACTATATAGTTTCTCCGAGGTGTATACAATGGCAGACTTGTGCAATTTTACCATGTTTTGTGAGTAAAGGGGATTTATTTTCTGGCTGTCTTTCCATATATTTGGTTTTTCATAAGATATCTGCAGTCCGGTTTGTGTGAAATTTCATGTAGCTTTTTCCATTTCGTGAATCGCTTCTGTTCTGTTATTGGTGATAATTGCAGTATCGTCAGCAAAAGCAAGGTACTTGACTTCAATTCGGTTCTCCTTTTTGATATCAATTTGGATGCCCTTTACATGAGATTCCCATTCAATGTTGATCTTTTCTAGAACAATATTGAAAAGCATTGGGGACAGTCCGTCCCCCTCTCGGACTCCAGTTTTGATTTCTAAGGACTCTGGTATTTCGCCCATGAATTTCACTTTGGATGTTGTTCCTGCAAGTATCTGTTCTGTGATTTTTCGTGTCTTTCGGTCGATCCCAATTTCTTCCATGATTTTTAAAAGGGTTTCACGGTCCACCGAATCGTAGATTTTGCTGAAGTCGATGAACGTAATTACTGTGTTTCTGCATATCCCAATTTGTAATATCGTCTTTAAGCCCCAGATCGTCTTTTATTGAATCCGACCTGGTATTTACTAATTAGTGGATCTGCTTGTGATTCTATCCCATTTGAAAGTGTTTTGGAAAGAATTTTATACGCGACTGGGAGCAGGGAAATTCCTCTGTAAATGTTGATGTCTGTCTTGCCGCCCTTTTTGTGTAGCGAGTGAGTTAGAGCGCCTTTCCAGTCTTCTGGTATTCGCTCCGTCATCCAAATGTCTGATATTCTGGATGTACTTTCTGCATAAGTATAGTATCGTTTAGTTTCCAGAAGCCGGCCGGTGTGGACGAGCGGTTCTAGGCGCTTCAGTCTGGAACCGCGCGACCGCTACGGTCGCAGGTTCGAATCCTGCCTCGGGCATGGATGTGTGTGATGTCCTTAGGTCAGTTACGTTTAAGTAGTTGTAAGTTCTAGGGGACTGATGACCTCAGATGTTAAGTCCCATAGTGCTCAGATCCATTTGAACCATTTTTTTTTTAGTTTCCAGAATTCAGGAATGATTCCATCTTCCCCTGGTGCCTTGTTATTTTTCGACAGTTTGACTATCTCCATAATTTCTTCGAGATCAGGGGCATGTGAGTCTCGGTGTGTGAATACTGGATAATATATATCATTTTGACTCTTCCTTGTTAGGAGAGCAATTGAACTGGAATAATTATTTCTTCTTTCTCCTTCGTTCTTACTAAATTCTCTTCATAGTAACACTGCGTTCTCTCTTGCAAACCCCCGACCATTTATTTCCTGTTCCTTTTTCGGTGTGTTTTGTTTACGTCTACGTTCCTTTATGATATTTCTGAACTGTTCTCGGTTGTTTATGTTGTGTGATTCCCAGTTCTTTAATGTCTTCTTCCGTTTCAGTGATCAATTTTGTGTTATTTCGGTTAGTGTTTGCTACCTCAAATATTTGCCCTGAGAGCCTATTGTTACTAGTCGTAACGATTTTTCCATAAAATCTCATCCTTACCTATCTAAAGGTGTCCGATATTGTTTCTAAGGCGCTGCAGTCATGGGCTTGTCGGCTGGTCCCAGCGGAGATTCGAGTCCTCCCTCGGGCATGGGTGTGTGTGTTTGTCCTTAGGATAATTTAGGTTAAGTAGTGTGTAAGCTTAGGGACTGATGACGTTAGCAGTTAAGTCCCATAAGATTTCACACACATTTGAACATTTTTTAAATATTGTTTCTACCTGTTTGTAAATGTCTCCTGGTGGGCTCTTTATCCAGATTACTTCAAGAAAAACTGGTCCGCATTTTTTCCTTAAAATTTTCCTTTCCGCTTTTCAGTCTCGGACCATGAATCACAGTAGTTTCTGCAGCGTAGACTGCTCCTGGTAGAACTACTTTGCTGTAATACCTTAGTTTTGCGTTGCCAGAAATAGATTTCTCGCTGTAGTGTTTCCATGTGAGCTTATACGCTTTTTATAATTTGGACAGCCTTTCTGGACTGGTTAATGTGTTCGGTCCTGAAGGTTGAAAGATCTCTCGTCATCATTTGACGTGTCTGTCTTTTGCAACTATCCCTCACAAGCAAGTCAGGAGGTAGAAATTAAAAAAAAAAAATTCAAAACATCAAACAACCTCGAACGCTTCGCATTACTGCTACAACAAGTCAGCGACGTTGGACTCATATGTGCTTAAATCCACTTTGGGAAGGATATTATTAGAAATAAATAAAAGTAGGCCCTACCCTGGACGACACACAGAGAGTTTACAATTGCTGCTGTTTTTATAGCCTTCCGCCGGAGGACTGCTTCGATGTGCCTCTAAATGCTACTCTATCCTGTGGAAGCCCATTCATCTCTGTATAACTGTTGTAGCGTACATGCTCTTGAACCTGTTAAGTGCAGTCAATTACTGGCGTCCCTCTACAGTTTGTACCAACCTTGAGCAAACCGAATGTTCCTTGAAGTATAAATCCTCGTACCATATGGCCACGGTTCAGCAACCATGTTGAATTTTCAGTAGAAAGAAAACAGTACAGGTTTCAAAAACAGCATAAGCTTTATTGAAGCGTTTCGCTTTTTTGAGGCATCTTCAGAATTTGTATAGGAACGTGAGACTGATCCTGCCTGCCACGCTCACGCAGCTTGCGCACATGCGGTCATGCATTCAAGGCCACTACAATCTGTATACCAATATTAGCAGCTCTATGTAAGCATAGTTATATGCCGTCACCGAAAATGCACACCAAAATTTAGACTACTTATGATTAATGCGTTATTCACTGTACCTATATAAATTCTGAAGATGCATCAAGAAGGTGAAACGAGTCACCAAAGTTTATACTGTTTTTGCAACCAGGACTGTTTGTTTCTGCTCTTCCTTGAAGCCTTCTTTGAAGCCTCAGATGCGTCCTAGCAAACGACTACTTATTTTACTCAGGTAGTACCATAAATTTCTCTTTATTAGCTATCACACCAATCATCTACATTTCATAATTCTTTAGTAGCACCATGTTTCAAAAACTTTCAACCTCTTCTTCTCCACACTGCTTATCGGCCACGTTTCAGTTCATAAAAACATTTACTGCGTATAAATGCTTTCAGAAAAGACTTCGTCCCATTTAAACCTCTATCTCCATTATCAAATTTCAGTTTCTCAGTTATCATTTCCTTCTAGTAAACCATTTAGTGTCGGCGAAACGCGGTAGTAATCGCTTTGTTTATGTAGTTTCTCGCAGAAGTTTCCTTCTTGAAGCCTTAGTTTTGATTTACATTGAAGGTGGGAGGAAAACAAGGTGATTTAAGGAATATGCCTTTCAGATGCTAATTTTTATCAATAAAAATATATTCCCGCTTTTAATATCTCAATATAATAATGAAAACAATTATTCCTTTTTCCGTGTTTCTGTTTGACGTCGTGATAGTAAACAGTGATATTTCTATAGAAATGACTTTATTCTGTTTAGATTTATGATTTGCTACTTGAGAAAACTTCGAACTTGGAGCTTGAGAAAAACAGATATTACGAACAAGAGAAATTCACAGCGCTTGAGTACTGCCTTGGAGCTGATACATAACAGAACTTGGTAAGGAAGCTACAATCCTTGACTTTCATTTCCTACCTATCGAAAGACGCGTGACGAAAAATAAAACTCTACAATAGAGATCGTTACAGCTTTCCCTTTATGACAAGATATGTGCAGTAAGTGCGAATCCATGGAATAGTGTTTGGCAGCACGAGAGAAAGCTGTCTCTCAAAGGCGGCACATTTTGCAAATAATTAACTCTCGTGACGTGGCCAGAGGGCGGTAGAATGCCGCGACCGATGACGCACGGCCACCACAAAGCTCGCCCGTTCTTTTGTTGTGGCCACTCTGTCATCCAATTACATTTATGATTTCGGGTTTCCGTTAAAGAAGCTGTGTCACAACATGGCAACGCAGCGTATCTACAAACTCATGCGTTATGATCGTAACGTGCACGAAACCTCCGCTAAAGACTTTTGCTGTTTTGAGTAGCGGATACGTAATTCTACATATATAGCGGGCGGGGCTCTTGCACTATAATAAAGCTGCATGTTACAGACATCAAGGTATGTAAATTAAAATTTAGCATTGAGATGAGATACGTTTACTGTAGCGAAATGACGGTAAAACGGGTATCTCCCTCCTGTCCACACCGTGTTACATAACAAAACTGTAGACTTTCCAAAATCTCTCCTCTATAATTTTGACGTCAGTATATTAGCTTTTCAGATTGCAGCTATGTAAATAAATGTTCACAGCTGAATGCGTAAACGCCGTTCATTTGTAAATACCAAGTAATTAAACAGCGTCCTGTTATTTTGTAATGTGCTACAAATTAATATCTGTAATCCACTATTGCAAAACCGATAAGCTTTAGCGGACGGACTCAATGTATCAGCTCTCGGTCCTTAGGATGAATTCTCCCTCATTAGTGCCACACTATATGACGTTGAACAGATAGACTGTAGTAAATTTTAGTAGCTGAAATAATCAGTGGTGTTCAGCGAGTAATGCAACACATTTTCTGTTCCTGAAAGCAGATTGGTTTTATTCAGGATTCCAGTAAACTGTACAACTCCCCTCGCTTCTGGTTGCAAAAATCTCTTTTTTACATAATCTACGTTCAGTGCGACTGTCTTACGCAACATTACTGGGGCGGCCTGTTACTAATCGACGTCGGAGCCAAAATCTTACTTATCAAGAACCTCCCCGTCATCTACGTGCTGCCTCCCGCAGACTGCATCCTTCATTGGGCCAAATGGACGGAACTCAGAATGTGTTCGATCCGTGCTGTGGGGCGGATGAGGGAGAACGGTCCACTTGGGTTGTGTGGGCTCCTGCCGGATGCGTAGTGTTGTCTGAGGCCACGTGTTGTCTTACAGAAGAAGAAGTTTATTTGCATTCTTGTGGCGAAGAAGACGCTAAAGTCGTTACTTCAGAATTCTGAAGGATACTTCAGAGTTGGTCGTTGCACCGTGAGGACGAAGTCAAACAGAATAATCCTTTCAGAGTCCCAGAAGACCGTCGCCATAACTTTACCGTCTTTGACCTTTGTCTTCTGAGGAGAGTTGCTGTGGAGCCACTTATCGCCTGTGACGATGTTTGACAAAATATTGTCGCTCAAGCAATTCCGCACATATTGTCCTTAATTGCTCTTTATGGGCTTCTGTTAGGTGGCTAGAAACTCAGCGGGCACACACCTTTGAGTACCCTAATTGGTGGACGAGTGTGTCAGTTGAGCAACGAGGGGATTTCATTGTGATCCGTTGATCAACTTCAATGAGAATGTCCGTTCGTGCAGAAGTCGCACCTACGTTCGACTGGCCGGCCAGCAGGGGATCGGTTAGGTCTGCGAGACTATGTTGCGATGATGACTTACCACGCTTTCGGGCATTGCCATGTCTCCGTAGCTATTTTGCAAGCGCCTATGAATATCTGCGACACTCTGGTGTTCCGCCAAAAGGAACTCAATGACAGTTCTCTGCTTGGAGTACACCTCTGCTGCAGACACCATTTTGAGGGCGACGTATAACTCCCCTACCTGTCGGGGCTATATCGGTAGAAGCGGGAATATTTCACGCTGTCCATCGACAAATTCATCATTTTTTCAATCGTAACTAGCAGAGAAAAAAAATGTGTTATCTTTACTTACTGCACGCCACCCGTACTTTCGGCAGTTACTAACGTCCGATACATCAAACTAAACACGAACACCAAACAAAAATTTAGTGACATCCTGAGCCCACCGTGCTAGTAGCGTGTAAAACCGCCTCTGGCGTTGATAATGGTCTCAATTAGCAGATGAAGAGCTCGCAACTATATTCAGAATGTCAGAAGCAGCTGAAGCCACCCACTGATGACCCCGTGGAGCTTCCAAACTGCTGGAATGTTGACTACTACGTTTTACCTGCTTTTAACATTAATCATCAACATTTTCTGTAGAACTAAGAGCGGGTGATTCAGCAGCTCAATCGTGATATGACATTATGACCTGAGTGTTCGTCAAAACAAGAACGCATATATGCCGCCAAGGGAAAACGGATGTTGTCATCGTGGAAGACACGAATGTCCAAAGCATGCTCATCACGATGATTTAGGAGGTAACAGAGCATTTAGTCACCGAGAAGAAACAAATTTGTTGGCTCACATTCGCGGTAACCTGAGTGAGAGAGTCCGAGCAATTGTACGAAAAAGTCGTCGAAAGATCACAGAAGCACTTCAGCCTGAACCCCACTCTCCATTTTCTGCCGGTTAAACGCCCATTTGAGACGTCGCTGGACTCGACGTCAAGCTTCATTTTAAATGAGGCAAAAAAGATTATCGCTGGACCATGCTACAAATCTCCAGTTCCTGTGTTATTTGCCTCTTTAAGACGTGCAGCCATACGTCCCGCTGTGAACAATGTTTTCTTGCAAATAACCGGCTCCTGACCTACACACGTAGTTCCTTTCATAATGTTCGGAGCCTCGTTGAAATGAATGTACATTTACCGATTGTACCAGGTTCCTTTCCTGTCATAGCGCGTTGCCATTCTGAAGGCGCGAGACTCGTCTCCGAATCCTGTCGATTTTGGTGGTTCTATAACCACTGTTCTTACGCCTTGTTACGAGGGCTATTCTAATATCAACGTTCGATCGGTCCCGAAATTGAAACCACCGTGAAGACCCGAAGAAACTTTGCGTAGACTGTCTCTAGTATTCCCGTCAATAGCATCGCGTTCGCTATTTTTAGATCTGCACTCATAGTGAGCAAGTAAACATGCCTACAAAATAAAAGATTTCGCCTGATTTCATACAGGCCACGGAACTTAAGTGTCATGTATTTTCCCATTTTCCTCTTTCGCAAGAGTTCTTGGGCACACGGTGCAGTCCTGCAGCCTTTTCGATGGGAAGTGTTTGGTCACCCACCACACAGCCCGGCCTTGCCTCCATCTGATTTTCCTCTCTGCTCATACGAACCGCTGGGTATGAAGATAATATTTTGGCACAGACAATGAGTCGCAGATCAAAGTGCAGAATTGGTGGAAAGCAGAGATGGCTGCCTTCTATAATGAAGGTTGTGAAAACTTGATATAACGCTACAAGAAATGTCTATTTTGGTGTGGTGACTATGTGGAGAAATAGTTGGACAGTGTAGCTAACTGCTGAAAATAAAAATAAGAATAATGGTTTTCATCATGGTCTCGACTTCGCTACTGGTTGGATTTTAATAAACGATTAGCCCTTGTAGATGGCTGGGAGTGAAGTACCATTCCTTTCACACGCTCCGGGCACTCCTCGCTGAAGCAGCAGCGAACTGAACAACTTTATTCACGTTGTGGTAGTGGCCAGGTACAAACCTCGTAGTCCCATTCTGCAACTCTGTCACCTATTTCATTGGAATGATTCACTACAATTGACTAGCAGATGAACGCAAACTTGACGACAAGAGTGAATGGTCACGTGACAGCTCCATACATGGTTCTTTATCATCTGCACCCCTGAAAAACAAGTTTCTTGATTTTTATATAGGGTTATTAATATTTTGTTCAGTGAGCATGCAATTGGTTTTGGCGACATTCTACGGAAAAAATCGCAACACCTAACGATAATTAATGCAGAGTAAAAAAATATCGGAACTGTATTTGTCTAGGTAACATATTTAAGTGATTAACATTTCAGAATCACAGGCTAATGTAAGCGAAAGAAAAGTGACATGCTGGCACATTAATAACTGTTGTAGCCGCCAGAATGTTGATTGAAGGTATGCATGCGAACAGAATGTTAAATGCAAGCACACAAAACGTGCATGCATTGTCTTGTACAGGTGCCGGATGTCCGTTTGTGGGATGGTGTTTCATGCCTGTTGCACAAGGTCGGTCAACACAGGAGCGCGTAATGCCGGTTGTAGATGACATTGGAGTTACTAAACGATGCTCTCCCATATGTGCTCGACTGGAGACAGATCTGGGTATCGAGTAGGCCAAGGCAACATGTCGACACTCAGTAGAGCATGTTAGGTTACAATAACAGTATATGGGCGACCGTTATCCACTTGAAACTCCCCCTCCCTTTGAAAAGTGTACATGAATAGCACCAAAACAGGTCTAATAATTAGACTGACAAAATTGTGTAGTCAGTGTGCATAGAATAACCGCGAGAGCATTATGCTGTCATACGAAATCGCATCCCACACCATAACTCCAAGTGTAGATCCATTGTGTCCAGCGCGTGAATCGGTTGGTTGCAAGCCCTCAAACGAACTTCCTTCTAATCAACACGCGGTCATTACTGGCACCGAGGCAGATTCAGTTTCCATCAGAATACACAAAGGTCGGTGATTCTAAAAGTTTTTTAACGTATTCAAGAACTGAAGCCCTATGGTGATGACGTTGTAGTGCTGAAATTTGAGTGTACTGGACACGCACAGAAACTAATGGGATCAAGACTTCGGTGACTGAAAGCTTCGTACAAAAAACAAAAATTCAGTAGTGGTAAAGGGTTATACTTTTTCAACTAAGGAGAAAGCAGCTGGAATAGGTACAAAAAGAGGTTGAAGAATGGTGTAGTGTGCACTCATAAACATGGTCTGGAAAATTGGAAATTGGTGGTAAGATCTTATGGGACCAAACTGCTAAGGTCATCGGTCCCTAAGCTTGCGCACTACTTAACATAACTTAAACTAATTTGCGCTAAGGACAACACATACACCCATCCCGAGGGAGGACTCGAACCTCCGACGCAAGGAGCCGCGCGATTTATGACAAGACGCAAACATTGTCTGCCTAATGCGGTAATGGAGGTGATAAAACCTATTTTCAGAGACTTAGCAGCCACATGACCTGCTGAAGAAATATGTGTTCATGGAAAAACTGAAAACTACAGTGAAAGTGTTTCAATGATGGCAATGTTATAAGGTGCTAAGTATTTCGAAATATGGAAATTAAGATAGCTTTCAGTACTGTGCGAACGACGCTTGCTTTAGACAAGAAACGTCTTAGAGCTGCTGATAGGGTTGTAAATGACATAGAAATACAAGCCAGAGTAAACAGGAGGAGGACAAAGAGGAAACTGGAGGAGGAGTTTGCAGAAGATGAAGATAATCCATCCTATGACCTGGAATGCCCTAAATATGTAATCCAAACTTCGTCGCTCGATTCCCAAAAGTTTTACGTTTTCAAACAAATTACGTGTTTTCTCAGGATCTACCAAACCAATCTGCTTAACATTTTCAGGAAATGTTACAAATCCATTCTGCGAAACTTACCACAGTTTCTTCCAAGAAACTGTATATTGTTGAATTAATAAACAAAAAATAGTACAAAAATAATCAATTTTCATTACAATAGAAAAGCTTATCTCTAACAACTGAATTAAATTTTTTTTAAATCCCTGTGTTAAGTTGTAGCCAATACTCCAACAAATATACAGGGTTATTACAAATGATTGAAGCGATTTCACAGCTCTACAATAACTTTATTGTTTGAGATATTTTAACAATGCTTTGCACACACATACATAAACTCAAAAAGTTTTTTTAGGCATTCACTAATGTTCGATATGTGCCCCTTTAGTGATTCGGCAGACATCAAGCCGATAATCAAGTTCCTCCCACACTCGGCGCAGCATGTCCCCATCAATGAGTTCGAAAGCATCGTTGATGCGAGCTCGCAGTTCTGGCACGTTTCTTGGTAGAGGAGGTTTAAACACTGAATCTTTCACATAACCCCACAGAAAGAAATCGCATGGGGTTAAGTCGGGAGAGCGTGGAGGCCATGACATGAATTGTTGATCATGATCTCCACCACGACCGATCCATCGGTTTTCCAATATCCTGTTTAAGAAATGCCGAACATCATGATGGAAGTGCGGTGGAGCACCATCCTGTTGAAAGATGAAGTCGGCGCTGTCGGTCTCCAGTTGTGGCATGAGCCAGTTTTCCAGCATGTCCAGATACACGTGTCCTGTAACGTTTTTTTCGCAGAAGAAAAAGGGGCCGTAAACTCTAAACCGTGAGATTGCACAAAACACGTTAACTTTAGGTGAATTGCGAATTTGCTGCACGAATGCGTGAGGATTCTCTACCGCCCAGATTCGCACATTGTGTCTGTTCACTTCACCATTAAGAAAAAATGTTGCTTCATCACTGAAAACAAGTTTCGCACTGAATGCATCCCCTTCCATGAGCTGTTGCAACCGCGCCGAAAATTCAAAGCGTTTGACTTTGTCATCGGGTGTCAGGGCTTGTAGCAATTGTAAACGGTAAGGCTTCTGCTTGAGCCTTTTCCGTAATATTTTCCAAACCGTCGGCTGTGGTACGTTTAGCTCCCTGCTTGCTTTATTCGTCGACTTCCGCGGGCTACGCGTGAAACTTGCTTGCACGCGTTCAACCGTTTCTTCGCTCACTGCAGGCCGACCCGTTGATTTCCCCTTACAGAGGCATCCAGAAGCTTTAAACTGCGCATACCATCGCCGAATGGAGTTAGCAGTTGGTGGATCTTTGTTGAACTCCGTCATGAAGTGTCGTTGCACTGTTATGACTGACTGATGTGAGTGCATTTCAAGCACGACATACGCTTTCTCGGCTCCTGTCGCCATTTTTTCTCACTGCGCTCTCGAGCGCTCTTGCGGCAGAAACCTGAAGTGCGGCTGCAGCCGAACAAAACTTTATGAGTTTTTCTATGTATCTGTAGTGTGTCGTGACCATATGTCAATGAATGGAGCTACAGTGAATTTATGAAATCGCTTCAATCATTTGTAATAGCCCTGTACTGTAAGAATTGCTATTTTCTACTCAAATACTTTCTGAGAAAACATGTAATTTACTAGCGCTATTTTAACATTGGAAAGATAGGGCTTTCCCGAGCCCCTTAAGTCTTTGCCTCTTACGATGCCCATTCCTCTCTTGGCCTTCCAAACCTTCTTTGGCCTACCGGATTGTAATTTCTGGCTTTGTTACGCAGTCTGATATTGTGCATTCAGAGATGTTAAATTCATTTTCTTCTGTTGTCTACAGTTTTGCTTCTTACGTTATACTTTTGCATGTGCTACCTTAATATGTACACATGTCTGTGATTTTTCTCTGAATGGAACAGTTTTTCATAATTTACAACCTGATGCTATCTGCGTGGTCTTAACCGCATCACAAACTGAAATGCGCCTGTTAGTATAGATTAACCTTTCTGCGTCCAATCATACACACTTCAACACCCGCCCCGTTGCCCAGGGGAAAATAAGCAAGAGAAAGAAATGAAATGGGAGGATGGGGACGTCTCATACAATTTTGCACCGATTATTACAAAATGTACCTGTAGGTACTGTCCAACCTAAATACATAAGACTTGTAATAGCTATAATTGTTAGTCTGCCAATGAGGTAATTACTGATGTAATATTGTTCAGTAAACCGTCCTCAGTGAACACTGGAGATATCTGCACTTATACCAGTTAAACCCTGCATAGTCTATATGAAACCATCGCATGTCCCCAGGCCTCATTAATTATTCTTAAACCAACCATTAATAATTCCTTATCCCCAATCGAAGTCCTCCTACAGTTTTACCTTCTATTCCTTTCCTTCTCAAGGAAGCGCTTTCTCCACAACAATTTTATCTTTGTCTCCCTTAACTATTTAAATTATTTATTTTATCTCATCCAACGTTGTTTTAGCCTCTTCGTCGTCTGCGCAGCTAATTTTCACATAAACTTGTACTCCTGTGGCAGATGTTTCCATTTTGGCTATTATACTTCATTAAATATTCTGTTCATAGTAGTTCACCCGTATTCCTGAGTTATTGTTCGGTATTGGCTTTCTTCTTCTTCTTCTTCTTCGCTTCATGTAGTAGGCAAATTTCCTGATATTGTGCTCCATCACTTGTGTGGTCTTCATACGTTTCTTCTTCCTTGTGCATTTATAACGGAAAGCATTCACCTGAAATCATTCTTCACCCATATGGTCTACATATTCCTTCTATTTTCTCCTACTTTCCCTCACTTTCTTTCGTTTAAGTTATATATTCCTAAACCTTTCTTTATATCTTCATTTCTTTATCGATCTTCATTTGTACAACTTTCCACTCTCCTTTACTGAGCCTGTATTCTACTTCCTTGGCGTCTTGTTGACCTTGAGGCAGTTCTATAAGTAAGGCTTGGTACTGTTATTGTAGTATGAAATTTCCGATGGTTGTCTTTTCCTGGCTTCATTCTCAAAACGTTTTACGATGGTTCCACAAATGGAACCAAATTTATTTCTTTGTCCCCATCATGGTTATATTCGTAATTAACGTCACAGTCTATATGTTTAAAATGTTTTACTTGTTACAAGATTTTATTATTCAAGACTATTTTAGGTCTTCCTGGTAGTCTTCCCTGAAATGCCATCACTTTCATTTTACGAACCGATAATGTTAAGTTGTAATACGAGGCTGTCTACTGCAACTTACAGGTTCCCAGCTGAAGTTCATCTTCATTCCCTGTTATCAGAGTTTGGTCATCTGCTTATAAACTTAAATTTAGTATAGTTTCACTACCTAAGAAACTCCATTTACGTTCAACATTTTTCGTTTGTTTATAAATTCATATATTGAAAAGTATTGGAGAAATACAAAATCCTGGGCATATCACTTTGTTTGTGTTCATTGACATTGTCGTTATATTTCCCATATCTGTAACAATTTCGGTGTTTGTACAGAGACTGCCAGTAGTATAATTGGGGTGAAATGGGTGACATTCAGCCAAAATACTTCATAGCATTTAGATATTCACGTTATCGAATGTTTTATCAAAATCGAGAGAAGCAGGGTAACTTTTTTTTATTGCACTGTCATCTCTTTTCTATACGTAAAAGTGTTGTCAACAGTGATCGTCCTTTCGGAAAACCTGATAATTCGTTAGATAAGGGCTTTTCCGTTTTCTTAAGTCTTGCTTTCAGGATTTTGGCATATAATTTATCGGCTGAATCCAGGAGGCTCATACCTCGATAGTACTACATTTATTTTTATTGCCCTTCTAAAGATAGATTTTACTTTGGATGTCAGCCAGTCTTCTTGTTTCTCAAACATTGATTCAATATGTGAAGAAGTCTTTGATGTAGGAATAGCCCTCCATATTTCCTCAGTTGCCTATTAATACCGACCAAATCAATGGCTTTCCTAGTTTTTGTAGCACTTACAGCTTCCGTCATTTCTCTCATGCCAGTATCATCCAGGCCTTTTGAGTCATTCAGTTCAGGTAACATCTGAATTAAAGTATCATCATACCACAATTTTTTGTAGTGAGTTATTCATTCGTCATCTCCTACATTATTGATTAATGTGTATACGATCATTTTCTTGTCTTCAAGTGATTTCATCACTTTACAAGTAGTAGTCTATCTGTCACATAAATTATGTTCTGTACTGTTAATAAAGCGTTCCCGTGATTCTGCATGCGCTTTCCGAGTTATGTGTTTCGCATTGTGTCTCTTTTCTTTATATTCATTACGGTTTTCATTTCTCTACGTTTCTTGTATTTTATTTTACTCCCGTGAATCTCATTAGCTATGTCTGATACGGCTGGTTTTAAATTATTCCACTCTTCTTTCAAGTCGTCCTAAATTTTCTAATGTTTTTATCGTGCGCTTGGAGTACATCTCTTGTGCTGCTGTCTTCTAAAGAAGCTATAAGAACTTTTTCTTGCTTTTGATCCTTAACTGGTTTCTTCAGTTTCCTCTGTTTTGCATAGACGTCAGTTATTGACACAAGCAGGAAGTGATGTCATGCAATATCCACTCCTCAAGAAACTCTGAAATCTCTAGTCCGTCCGGGATACCCCTCATTTATTATTATATAATCTACAGTAAATATCCTCTTGCTGACTGGGTAAATTGTGTATTTCTTTCTTCGTAAAGAAAATATTCTAATTTTTGAACGATTAAAGACAGAAATATCTCTATGATTCCATTTACGTGACGACATTTCTTTTTTTTTTTTTTTTTTTTTGCCATACGTGTCTACTACTTTTGGAATTGTTATATTTCCACTTCTAGCACTGAAATCTGCCATAAGTAAAATCTCATTTTTATTGTATCTGTTTTAGATCACTTGTAACCGTTTTTAAAGACCCTGAAATCTTCAATTTTTCTTAATCTGATGCATAAGTTGTTGTTATTGCTAGGAGTTGACTATTGAGTTGAGTGATCTTTAATTGTTACTAATACATATTCATAACCCGCTATCTTATCTTCACATTTTCAATGAATACCTTAGACCTGCTCCTGCATTATCCCAATTTCATGTGACATTTATGATGTTCTACCGACTGGATGTTCTGTTCCTCCTGCTTTTTAGTTGCTATCTGTATTCCAGGGCCATATACGCCACCTCATCACGGTATGGTTTGTGGTTAGACCTGCTCGAATTCCTATGGATTCAAAGCAAAATAGACAGGTGAATTTTATGCAAATCAAAGTACATTCACTTTTCGATATCTTTGCACTCTTGTTTATCTTCCGATTGTGCTGTGTAGCTCGGGTACAAAATTTCTCTTCAAGATTTATTCTCAAAGCATCTTGGTTCAGCATTTCGCGAAAGGCAAAACTTCGTAGCCTGTTTTATCTTTATCGTCTAGGAGAAGCTGGCACGGCACCAGCGTCATAACCATTACTCACTGTGTTGACCACGCCACAGGGGTATTTACGCTGATAGAATTTCATATTTACTCATGTTAGAAGGAAGGGAAAAAAGTCTTTGAATTCAAGCTCTCACTGAATAATAGCTCCCCAAATGGAGTCAGCTGCCGAAAGTGCACATTTATTAGGCTGATAAGATTTTATAAATTTGTCGTAGGGTCACTTTTTTGTGAAGGTAATTCTTTTCTTGAACGAAGTACTAATGTCTCAAGAAGAAAGGCTGTTTTACGATGGAATACTTTGCAAACTTTTGCCTCTACCTTGCCCTGTAATACGAATTTACGGTATTTGCTTAATCCATTTTGTAATGCTAGCATTCACTGCATTACTACGGCAAAGTAAGTTTTTTCCATACGTGAAAACTATTTCAGTGCACAAAATAATTTTGAAGTAGAACGTACTGAGAACATAAATTTCCACATTCAATACACAAAAATTGTTAAGAGATTAAAGAAACTCAGTTACTTGGCAAATATCATGTGCTCCATGGTTCAGGACCTTCTTTCATTTCAACGTGCAACATGGGATACAACCGACGAAGTATATCTCACACAGTCCACACATTACGTAACTTATTTTAAAAAGGTTCGGAATTTTACTCACCATTAAACTCTGGAATTGAAGAATTAACAATATCCACCGAATATCTTGAATAGCTTATACTACATAGCACTTAAATATGTAGTACGCGTAATATTTACAAACGCTGTTCAAAACACAACCTCATGTTTCCCAACAACAAAAACAATAGCAAATACTGGAAACTTTTTATGGTGGATTTTAGTGCGCATTCCTACACGTGATTCTAAAATTATCCACTAGACTGAAACACCGACCAAGAAACATTATGCATACCTAGGTACACTCTCCTGTAAGTACAACACCCTCCCCTAACCAATATTTCCGAGGGTATGAATAAAGAAAACATCCATAATAGACAATACAGCCGTGCAATCTTAATTTTACATTTCACTGTACTATTTGTATTCTTATTTTGCCTCATGCGGACGCAAAATGCAGGAAGATCTGCAGCGGATAGGCACTTGGTGCAGGGAGGGGCAACTGACCCTTAACATAGACAAATGTAATGTATTGCGAATACATAGAAAGAAGGATCCTTTATTGTATGATTATATGATAGCGGAACAAACACTGGTAGCAGTTACTTCTGTAAAATATCTGGGAGTATGCGTGCGGAACGATTTGAAGTGGAATGATCATATAAAATTAATTGTTGGTAAGGCGGGTACCAGGTAGAGATTCATTGGGAGAGTGCTTAGAAAATGTAGTCCATCAACAAAGGAGGTGGCTTACAAAACACTCGTTCGACCTATACTTGAGTATTGCTCATCAGTGTGGGATCCGTACCAGATCGGTCTGACGGAGGAGATAGAGAAGATCCAAAGAAGAGCGGCGCGTTTCGTCACAGGGTTATTTGGTAACCGTGATAGTGTTACGGAGATGTTTAATAAACTCAAGTGGCAGACTCTGCAAGAGAGGCGCTCTGCATCGCGGTGTAGCTTGCTCGCCAGGTTCCGAGAGGGTGCGTTTCTGGATGAGGTATCGAATATATTGCTTCCCCCTACTTATACCTCCCGAGGAGATCACGAATGTAAAATTAGAGAGATTAGAGCGCGCACGGAGGCTTTCAGACAGTCGTTCTTCCCGCGAACCATACGCGACTGGAACAGGAAAGGGAGGTAATGACAGTGGCACGTAAAGTGCCCTCCGCCACACACCGTTGGGTGGCTTGCGGAGTATAAATGTAGATGTAGATGTAGATGTAGATGTAGAAAATAAGTAAGAGATGTTTGGTATCACTGAACGTGGCAATCTTTCAACGACACAAAACTAGTTTTCGCGAGGAGCAGGCCTATTTTACATTTTCCGTGCTTTCGTTTATACACAACAGGCCAGTGAATAAATCTTCTCCACAGATAACACGATTAACACCAGAGCTGGAAAATGATTTCCCGACTGACTCCAATTAGATGCATGTAAGAAAGGTAGAAATGGTGAAAACTGGATTAGGGTCTTACATTTCGTACACCACAATTTCGTTGGAAATGGGAATCAAGCTGGAGTTAAGGAAAGATAAAAGGAATTGGCTGTTTAACGGAATAGTCACGGTAATCTCCTTACGTGACATACGACAATACTGAAACCCTAAATATGGACCGAGATTTGAACACTTTTCCTTCAGAATCAGAGCTATGGAATTGCTCAGAATGTGTAGCGATTACAGGTTGTTGCAGCTGTTACAGCTGTTGCAGGTAAACGCTCACAGAAGTGAAACACGTATGGTTTTGAACCACCAAATAAGGAGGTCCTGTGATTCCATCCTAACGCCAGTGATGTAGTGTGACATTTAATGCATCGGGTTTGTAGTAACATGAATTTAGAGCTGCGTTTAAAAAAAAAAGTTAATGTGGAATTATAAAGGAAACTACCATCCTTTATGGGTCTATTTCATCCAGTAGGCTGACGCCATATGTTAATACCATCAAAATACTTTTAGCAGTTCCTTCATGCCGCCTTCTCTGAAAAGAGCACATTACTCCCAGAATCAACATAGATGCCATTCAATAATGCCACCAATAAGTTTGTAGCCGAATGTTTGACTAAAATTTACATGTAGAGCTTAGTCAAAAAAAGTGGCGAGAACACATCATAAGAAATGTGGAAAACATTTGAACATTTCTGGTATTCAACCACAGTGGTTATAAAGAGTTTGTTACAAAACAAACATGATAGATTCTCATCACACGAGATGATTCGTATGATTGCTATTTAGAAACAACACTGCGCAATCAATACAACGAAACTACAAAAGTAAATTTACAGCCATAAGTAAAATGAGAGAAAGAGTGAGACAGAGAGAGATGCCAGCCTCAATTAGATAGTTCTTGCGCAAGTGAAAGTTCATTAGTATACTATTTCTGAGGTGGTTCTACAAAACATATTACATACGTCAAAAATAATTGTACCGTCCAGAAGTGTAGTGCAAGTGTGTGGTAGTTGTGACTGTTGCTTTACTGATCCGAAGGTCACCACTAACGTTGTTGGTAAACATATTTGCAGTGACCGTGACTTACACCACATAGGCCGTCCGCGCTCGACAGGTACACCTACGGGTAGAATACCGCACTCGAATGGATTGCAGCATTTTATTTGAAAGTAAAGCACCCTTAGGGGGGCATTACAGACGTCTGTGGAACAGTAGAGTGAATATCTACCTAGCCACGAAGGAGAATCGCGACCAAAGATCAGGTCCACATCATCACCCTGCATACGGAAGGCTTGTCAGCTAGGGAAGTTGCTCGACTTGTGCGCAAGAGTCGAAGTGATGTGGTGTGTACATGCAGTCTGTACCAGTTGACATGTATTGTGAGGACTTACACCACATAGGCCGTCCGCGTTAGACAGGTACACAGGGTGACCGACATCTACGACTTCTGAGTCGAAGGAAACGTGAGTTGAATGTTCCAGACGTGAATTCTGAGAGTGATGACATGTATTGAATCAGAGATTTAAGAAAAGACTCCATGAAGCAAATCTCCACTCCTGACAATCATGACGAATACTACATAGTACACCACAACTCAAAGGACTCCGTTAGAGATTGGCAAGAAATCATGCAAGACGGACGCCCAAGGATTAGCTTCGGATGTTGTTTACAGACGAAACTCGGATCTCTTCGTATACTGTCAATCACAGATAACGAGTCTGGAGACTAACCGGCCATATCAGTCTCCAGCACTGTGTCCCACAGGTGAAATAAGGTGCCATGTGGTGTGGCACTTCGTGGGACCACTGAACACCTTTCACGTTTATGGAGAACAGTCTCACTGCCTTTACGGTACATCTGCGTATTATTTGCAGCAAAACTTTCGATTAGTATTTGAAAGCTAACGGACACCCAAAACCTGTGTCGGAATCACTCCAAATTTTACGTCGTGCACCCAGGAACTAAAAATGTACTTTTCTAGAGGAATGGAGACTGAAGAGTAATTCTATGTAACTAGCGATGTAAGTTTCAATGACCGACAGATTATCAAGAATCAGACGTTTTGTGATTCAATGGTGATAATTTTTGAAAGATTGAAGTTAAGTGCTGCCATAACTCTCCTCACTAAGATATTATTTGTTTCTATATCCTATATTTTATATTTGGCTTACGGAAATTTTTTGTATATATTTATGTCTGGTTTTTAAATGAGCTGTAATATCTGTGTACTTCTTACGTTCATCTTGTTTTTACACCTGGCACCTATAGATGGCTCCATGTGTTGGATATTTCATTCCTTAAGTATTGTTTTTACTTCTATTACTTATTTTAATCATTGTTCGTCAGCATTGATCTTAACTACCACTAAGTGTCTTACTTTATTCTTATGCATTGTACTTACGAACAATTAACTACCGCCTGGAGAAATTTCCGTTCTCTGAGTTGGCACGTTCCTGCCTGCCAGTTTCACGAAGCGTCCGCATATGCGGTCATGCATTCACGGATGCTATAATTGCCATTCCAATATTTACGTGTCTAGATTAGAAGTATGGCCCTATGTAGCACAGCTGAATGCCTGCGCCGAAGATAAGCATCGTCGTCTCTTCACGGTTCCACTACGACTGACTTTTCGTTGACAATCTTGGGCGATGTTCCTTTCTTTTCCTTTAAATTTTTTCACGCTTGCATTTTAGTTGCATACAATAAGTATTGGGTACTTATGACTAACGCATTACGCACATTTTGTAGATCTAAGTCCACTTATTTTTAGTGTTTATGCAGTATTTTTAAAAAAGTTTTTATCACTTTCTCATGCAAAATAGGACCATACTACTAATCTGTCTTTATGTATTTTTCCCACGTAAAAACCCTAAAATTGCCTCAAAAAGGAGAAACGCATCAACAGAACTTCTGCTGTCATTGCACCTACACTGTTTCTTCTGTTGAAAATGTACCACGGTTGCTGCACCATGACCACAGAGTCGAAGGATTTATTACTTACATTATTTTGTTTCTGCAGACGTTGTTATGAAAATGAGTATTGGGTTATGGTGTTTCTTACGTTCAATTTATAATTGTAATAATATATCAAATTAAAGAGCAACTTAGACAGTTTTATTTGTATACCTGAGCGCGTCCGCGACGGCGAGGAGTGACTGAAAAATGTATTAAACGAGTAAGTGAGTTTTTCACGCATAGTTCCAAGAAATCAGTTCCGAAGCCTATTCGCGAATTAGCAGTTCCAGTGACGTCTTTGCGTAGACTTTGAAAGAAACTCTGACAACAACGTTTTTATCGTTTACAGTTGCTACATGCTCTAAAGACTACAGACTACGATTTACGTGCCGACTTTGCAAACGAAAAGTTGATGCCCGAGATGAAGACTTTCTGGATACTATCGTCTTCAATGATGAATCGACATTTTACGTAAGTGGAAATGTTAACACGCATAATGTGCACGTCTGGGGATCAGCAAATCTCCGCGAGACTCCCCTAAATTAAATGTTTTTTGTGGAGGGTCCCAGAGGAAAGTTTATAGGGATTTCGTTTTCTACGAAGCAACTGTTAACTGGTGTTTCTCACGTTAGTGCGCTAGAACGGTGGCTCTTTCCTCAACTGGAAGTAGCTGAACTAGAGAACTTTATTTGGCACCAAGATGGTGCACAGCTTCACTGGGATATCTCAGCACCTGACTGGTTAAATGACGTTGTTCCCGACTGCTGGGTTGCCCGCAAGAGGTTGGAAGACAGAGCTTGTTCCTCATGGCCTCCACTCTCAATTGATCTGGCGCCATGCAGTTTTTGCCTTTGAGGATTCAGAAAAGATGATCCGTACCAGCTGATCCACCGCACTTACGAAACAGGACTGAAGACGATGTTGCAGCAATTACGCCAGACACATTGGTCAAGGTTTACGAAGAACTCGCCTATCGACTGAAGGTATTCCTTGTAACGAATAGTGCTCACATTGAAGACTTGCAATAAGAAGTGATTCAGTTGATCTTCCATTTAAGATGTTATTTGCAATTTTAAGTTGAATGTAATAAATGCTACAAAGCTTCGAAAGTCCGACATTCATTTTGAAACACCAAGTATTCGGCAGTCCAACACTGACCTGTCAGTTGCCCAGTAAAACGTAATGTCTTTATAATTGTTCCTACAATGCCATCACTAATGCGGATGTTTCCACGGGCGGTTTCATTATATTGTGGGTATACTGCCATTTCACGTTACAATATATTTAAAATACTAATTAAACAGATGGTTCGGGAGAGTTGCAGTGGCCTTCTCTCATAGCACTGCGTTCTCACTCGTGCTGAGCCGTAACCCGTCCAATTCGACAATCTCAATTTTCTCCCGTTGTCTTTCGTTCAATGTCCAACACCCTCAGCCATATGTCAGAGTGCTTTCAACTATATCTCGTAACACTACTTTCTTTGTTCGTCTGCATATGTGGTGACTCCAAAAGACACGATTTAATTATATAATAGTAATCCTCGCTTAACTTATCCGGTGGAATATGCCCAGGTCACACTGTCGTATCGATTAGTGAACACGTACTTGAACACTTCCACATCACTTACTCGGCCTAATTCAAAATCCAAATCCTCACCTTGTCCACTTCCAACAACAAGATTCAATGTTAGTCCCCATTGTTAAAGAGTATCTGCTAATTTTCTCACTTGAAACAGTGCACCATCCTTGTTCGGAGCCGAAATACTTGATCGTCGGCAAACAGTAACGAATGTAAACTTTGATGCTGTACTGTCACACCCAAACTTGTGCACTATCTATTCCAGTAACCAGGAATATCTTCCACATACATCTTAATTAATGTTCGTGACATATATTATCCTTGACTTAAACTTTCAATCGTATTAGAACTTTCCGATATCTTACAGCCAACCATCATAGCTGTGTCAAATTGGTGGTAAATACTTTTCACCCATGGTATTAATGCACCATCCACTCCAACCTTTTTCAGAGCGGTCAGTAATCTTCTTGGTACAGAATTATGCTCCTTTTCTAATTAGACAAATTCTAAATGGAGATCTTGATTTTTTGCGTTCATATTCCGACACATCTGACGTACACGAAAGACGTTATCAACACAGATTTTCCCGCAGTAAAACTAAACTGTTCTTGCGAAACAACTACGTACCCAGTCTTTTCAAATCTGACCTTTGCTACACTACTGAGGTAACTACTCACCGAAGTCCTTACACTTATTCCTCTCTAATTAAACAGATCTCTCCTGCTCTCTTTCTTATATATGGCGGCAATGTGTATCTTCCATTCGTGGGGCACTTTATCCCCTTGAAGCACATAATCAAGAGTTAATAGTGCTGCTACTACTTCAGTTCCTCTGTATTTCAATAATTGCATTAGCATACCTCCACAACCGGCTGCCTTCAAAATTTTTGATTTTTCAAGGTCCTCATGAACTTAAATCTCCGCTTCATTCTGGTGTTCTCGAAACTCTTCCCTACCACTGCAAGAAGGACTTTAAAACTTATCATCCACTAAGAAATGGCGATCGTTCCAGCTCCTCTTCTAATTTTAGCCGGAACTCTCATTTGTCAGCAAGTAAATGTTCTACGCCACACTGAATTCTAATTATCTGCTATTCTGTGATGCCCAACAGTAGGAGATGCCATCCATTGATTTACAGGGCACTGTGTTTAAGTACTGCAGTAGTTTCTATTTGTGAAACTCTTAGTTGTGAAACCTACAGGAGGATGGTATTGATAGCCATGCTGGAGGTCATAAAACTTCCGGGAAAAGCAAGTGCTTCATTCGTTCCGTGTCTGCTTATTGGAAACAAAGGACGAAAGTCTTAAAGAGATGTTCTCAGAAACTGAAGTTTGTTTACACCCAGGCAAACAATGAGATAGTCAATAACGCTCCTCCTTGGTTTTCTTTTATTTTCACTCGTTCGACATTAGCCCGTAACTTCTCATTTCATCAGTAAAAATATGAAAAATGACGGTTGTGAAATACTGCTAGCGAGTTTAATCACTGTATAGAGAAAATTTCTGAGCGAAGAACGCACCGTGGCAATTCTCTATCGTCAACATCATTAATATTACTTTGGTAGCTCCTTTCAGTTTGTCCACAGATCATCAAAGCGTTTTTCCGTGCAGATGTTGTGAGTCATCAAGCATGATCAAGAATGTGCTTTAAACGTAGTACTCAAAAGCATCGGTGCCTGCCTCAGGACTGTATCTATCCTGCATTCTAGAGCTGGTTGTCGAGTCGTGGTTTAACACTCTCCATAAAAGCTCAAGACAGTGGTACGCGAGCACCGAGACGATGGTTCCCAGACGCCGGCACATAACAATCTGCTATCAGCCGAATTTACTTATATCAGTGGACTCCCGTGTAGCCGCTATAATGATTCACCACTCCTCACTGGTCTGCTTACACACTAACGTGACAAACGTCATACGATACATCTACATCTACATCTACATTTAAACTCCGCAAGCCACCCAACGGTGTGTGGCGGAGGGCACTTTACGTGCCACTGTCATTACCTCCCTTTCCTGTTCCAGTCGCATATGGTTCGCGGGAAGAACGACTGTCTGAAAGCCTCCGTGCGCGCTCTAATCCCTCTAATTTTACATTCGTGATCTCCTCGGGAGGTGTAAGTATGGGGAAGCAATATATTCGATACCTCATCCAGAAACGCACCCTCTCGAAACCTGGCGAGCAAGCTACACCGCGATGCAGAGCGCTTCTCTTGCAGAGTCGGCCACTTGAGTTTGTTAAACATATCCGTAACGCTATCACGGTTACCAAATAACCCTGTGACTAAACGCGCCGCTCTTCTTTGGATCTTCTCTCCCTCCTCCGTCAACCCGATCTGGTACGGATCCCACACTGATGAGCAATATTCAAGTATAGGTCGAACGAGTGTTTTGTAAGCCACCTCCTTTGTTGATGGACTACATTTTCTAAGGACTCTCCCAATGAATCTCAACCTGGTACCCGCCTTACCAACAATTAATTTTATATGACAATTCCACTTTAAATCGTTCCGCACGCATACTCCCAGATATTTTACAGAAGTAACTGCTACCAGTGTTTGTTCCGCTATCATATAATCATACAATAAAGGATCCTTCTTTCTATGTATTCGCAATACATTACATTTGTCTATGTTAAGGGTCAGTTGCCCCTCCCTGCACCAAGTGCCTATCCGCTGCAGATCTTCCTGCATTTCGCTACAATTTTCTAATGCTGCAACTTCTCTGTATACTACAGCATCATCTGCGAAAAGCCGCATGGAACTTCTGACACAATCTACTAGGTCATTTATATATATTGTGAAAAGCAATGGTCCCATAACACTCCCCTGTGGCATGCCAGAGGTTACTTTAACGTCTGTAGACGTCTCTCTATTGATAACATCATGCTGTGTTCCGTTTGCTAAAAACTCTTCAATCCAGCCACACAGCTGATCTGATATTCCGTAGGCTCTTATTTTGATAATATTCTTCTCGGGTATGCAGCCGGATCATAACGTCTTCATGACACAATATTTCCGCGGTCCATCTGGCCGCCATCTTCAGGTGAGAGTGCTGGTGCACGAACTCGCCGGAACTGACTTCCTAGCGCAAGCTGCGGCCCCTATATAGGCCAGCAGAAGACCCACAACGCGTGCGCGAGAAGGTGCCATAACTGCCCTCTAGCGCAGTAAACATACCGCGCCGCCAGTGGTGGAAATAGGCGAAATCGAGATATCGCTGTCAAAAATTAAAAAAACTTTTATTCCGACGATCGAAACACAGACCGTTGTTTTTTGATGTCAGATAACACCGGGTCCCAAGTCTTACTTAAAAGATAGCCCTTGTCTCTATTAAGAGGATTGTCAGATAAACGAATCTCTATAGATTCTTTTAAAACACAGTCCCAATAGCGAGAAGCAGGCGCAACCATTTGTTTCTTGTCATAGAGCATTCTGTGTCCTTCGGTGAGACAGTGCTCCGCCACTGCAGACTTCTCAGGTTCAAGCAGCCGTGTGTGCCGCTGATGCTCAACACATCGGTCCTGAATGGTCCGGATTGTCTGCCCAATATAAGCCTTCCCACAGTGGCAAGGGATCTTGTACACACCGGGCTTCCTCAAACCCAAGTCATCCTTTACAGAGCCAAGGAGCGCTCTAATCTTGGCTGGCGGACGAAAAATACTTTTGATGTGGTATCTTTTCAGAATTCTTCCTATCTTCGAGGAAATGCTCCCAGCAAAAGGCAAAAAGGCCACCGATTTGCAGGTATCTTCTGGTGGTTCAGGTGAAGGTCCATACTGGAAAGCACGACGGATCTGTTTATCTGTATAGCCATTCTGCTTGAACACAACCTTAAGATGGTCCAATTCTTGTGTCAAGCTTTCTCCATCTGAAATTGCATAAGCTCTTCTCGCCAACGTCCGCAGGACCCCCGTACGCTGGAACGATGGATGACAGCTAGAAGCATGCAGGTAACGGTCCGTGTGCGTAGGCTTACGATAAACACTGTGTCCCGGTGTCCCATCATCCTTTCTGTACACCAGAACAT
Organism: Schistocerca piceifrons; assembly: GCF_021461385.2. Taxonomy (NCBI): domain Eukaryota; kingdom Metazoa; phylum Arthropoda; class Insecta; order Orthoptera; family Acrididae; genus Schistocerca; species Schistocerca piceifrons. The sequence goes on along the minus strand of NC_060140.1, from coordinate 652,090,623 downwards.
CCAGAAACGGAAGCTTCCCATCACTTTCCACCTCCATGGTAAACATGATGCTAGGATGCAGGGAATTTAAATGGTCTAGGAGGCGGTCAACAGCTTCTCTCCCATGAGGCCACACCATAAACGTATCGTCAACGTACCTCCAAAAACAAGTTGGTTTTAAGGACACCGTCTTCAGCGCCATGTCCTCAAAATCTTCCATAAAAAGATTGGCGACTATTGGGGACAATGGGCTCCCCATAGCCACTCCGTCAGTCTGTTCAAAATATTTGTCATTAAATAAAAAGTACGTCGACGTCAGCACGTGGCGACAAAGCCTGGTTGTTTCCTCATCCAGTTTCTCACCAATTAACTGCAAGGATTCTTCCAGAGGAACCCGGGTAAAAAGCGACACGACATCAAAGCTCACAAGTAAATCCGAGGGACTAAGAGACAAGGACTTCAATCTCTGAATAAACACCATAGATTTGGAAATGTGATGTTCGCATTTACCGACGTGAGGGCCAAGAACAGATGCTAAATACTTGGCTAGATTGTAGGTAGGAGCACCCAAATTACTCACGATCGGACGAAGCGGGACCCCTTGCTTATGAATCTTGGGTAGACCGTATAATCTCGGTGGCACGGCAGCACCAGGACGAAGTTTTGTAAGGTCGTCGTCAGGTAAAGAACTCTTCTTCAGCAGCGAAAGCGTCTTCCGTTTAATCCGTTTAGTTGGGTCGTCCTGCAATGTTCTGTATGCTGAGTCTTCAAGTAAGAGATCCTTCTTTCCCAGATAGTCATCACGTGACAGAAGAACCGTTGCGTTGCCTTTGTCTGCTGGTAGAACTATCAGATCTTCGTCTTCTCTAATGGAACGGACGGCTGCCCTTTCGAGAGAGGAGATGTTACTCCGTGGAGGCGGCGCCCGCCGCAATGTATGTGAGACCTCTTGCCTAATCTCTTCAGCTTGGTCCTCCGAAAAGCTGGACACTGCTTGTTCGACTGCGCAGATGATTTCGGTGATAGGCACATTCCTCGGTGTAGGGGCAAAATTCAGGCCTTTCTCCAACACTGACAGCGTGGCGTCGTCCAGTTCTTTACTCGTGAGGTTAATCGCTGTCCGTCGACGGGTGTCGTCATCAGATGTCATGAGTTGAGAAGAAAGCCGTTGAAACTTTGAAGACTGTTTAATGACGGCGCTCCTATGCGTCCAATCTGATAGTGCCCAAGAAGAAATATCCACCCATTCCCAGGATGCGTCCGACGGCAGCGACGATAACTCCAAGTGCAAGAAAAGTAAATCCTTGGATATGAGATCCAGTTGTCTTCGAGTGAAGCGAATGCGCTCCTTCACTATGGAGAAACTGGCACGCTTCTTGATGTTGTTGGCAGTTTTCGTATCAATAAAATGCACAAATCTAGCAAACTTAGGTATTACTCTTCCATCGCGGCATCTCAGCAAAAAGGCGAGGGCACTCAGCAACTTGCCTTTCTTCTTACGAAGTTTATCAAACCTCTTCACACGTTCCACCATCTCCTCCCCGTAGAGGCTTCTGATGTGGCTACGAAGGCTTTCCCGGCGTAATAATTCATAATATTCTTCTCGGGTATGCAGCCGGATCATAACGTCTTCATGACACAATATTTCCGCGGTCCATCTGGCCGCCATCTTCAGGTGAGAGTGCTGGTGCACGAACTCGCCGGAACTGACTTCCTAGCGCAAGCCGCGGCCCCTATATAGGCCAGCAGAAGACCCACAACGCGTGCGCGAGAAGGTGCCGTAACTGCCCTCTAGCGCAGTAAACATACCGCGCCGCCAGTGGTGGAAATAGGCGAAATCGAGATATCGCTGTCAAAAATTAAAAAACTTTTTATTCCGACGATCGAAACACAGACCGTTGTTTATCACGCGACAGTGCGAAACTTTATCGAACACCTTCCGGAAGTCAAGAAAAATGGCATCTACCTGGGAGCCTGTATCTAATATTTTCTGGGTCTCATGAACAAATAAAGCGAGTTGGGTCTCACACGATCGCTGTTTCCGGAATCCATGTTGATTCCCACATAGTAGATTCTGGATTTCCAAAAACGACATGATACTCGAGCAAAAAACATGTTCTAAAATTCTACAACAGATCGACGTCAGAGATATAGGTCTATAGTTTTGCGCATCTGCTCGACGACCCTTCTTGAAGACTGGGACTACCTGTGCTCTTTTCCAATCATTTGGAACCTTCCGTTCCTCTAGAGACTTGCGGTACACGGCTGTTAGAAGGGGGGCAAGTTCATTCGCGTACTCTGTGTAGTATCGAATTGGTATCCCGTCAGGTCCAGTGGACTTTCCTCTGTTGAGTGATTCCAGTTGCTTTTCTATTCCTTGGACTCTTATTTCGATGTCAGCCATTTTTTCGTTTGTGCGAGGATTTAGAGAAGGAACTGCAGTGCGGTCTTCCTCTGTGAAACAGCTTTGGAAAAAAGTGTTAAGTATTTCAGCTTTACACGTGTCATCCTCTGTTTGAATGCCATCATCCCGGAGTGTCTGGATATGCTGTTTCGAGGCACTTACTGTTTTAACGTAAGACTAGAACTTCCGAGGATTTTCTGTCAAGTCGGTACATAGAATTTTACTTTTGAATTCACTGAACGCTTCACGCATAGCCCTCCATACGCTAACTTTGACATCGTTTAGCTTCTGTTTGTCTGAGAGCTTTTGGCTGCGTTTAAACTTGGAGTGAAGCTCTCTTTGCTTTCACAGTAGTTTCCTAACTTTGTTGTTGTACCAGGGTGGGTTTTTCCCGTCCCTCACAGTTTTACTCGGCACGTGCCTGTCTAAAACGCATTTTACGATTCCCTTGAACTTTGCCATAAACACTCAACACTGTCAGTGTCGGAACAGAAATTTTCGTTTTGATCTGTTAGGTAGTCTGAAATCTGCCTTCTATTACTCTTGCTAAACAGATAAACCTTCCTCCCTTTTTTTTATATTCCTATTAACTTCCATATTCAGGGATGTTGCAACGGCCTTATGATCACTGATTCCCTGTTCTGCACATACAGAGTCGAAAAGTTCGGGTTTGTTTGTTATCAGTTGGTCCAAGATGTTATCTCCACGAATCGCTTCTCTGTTTAATTGCTCGAGGTAATTTTCGGATAGTGCACTCAGTATAATTTCACTCGATCCTCTGTCCCTACCACCCGTCCTAAACATCTGAGTGTCCCAGTCTATATCCGGTAAATTGAAATCTCCACCTAAGACTATAACATGCAGAGGATATTTATGTGAAATGTATTCCAAATTTTCTCTCAGTTGTTCTGCCACTAATGTTGCTGAGTCGGGTGGTCGGTAAAAGGAGCCAATTATTAACCTAGCTAGGTTGTTGAGTGGAACCTCCTCCCATAATAATTCACAGGAACTATCCACTACTACTTCACTACAGGATAAACTACTACTAACAGCGACGAACACTCCACCACTGGTTGCATGCAATCTATCCTTTCTAAACGCCGTCTGTATCTTTGTAAAAATTTCGGCAGAATTTATCTCTGGCTTCAGCCGGCTTTCTGTACCTATAACGATTTCAGCTTCGGTGCTTTCTATCAGTGCTTGAAATTCCGGTACTTTACCAACGCAGCCTCGACAGTTTACAATTACAATACCGATTGCTTCTTGGTCCCCGTATGTCCTGACTTTGCCCCGCACCCGTTGAGGCTGTTGCCCTTTCTGTACTTGCCCAAGGCCAACTAACCTAAACAACCGCCCAGCCCACGCCACACAACCCCTGCTACCCGTGTAGCCGCTTGTTGCGTGTAGTGGACTCCTGACCTATCCAACGGAACCCGAAACCCCACCACCCTATGGCGCAAGTCGAGGAATCTGCAGCCCACACGGTCGCAGAACCGTCTCAGCCTCTGATTCAGACCCTCCACTCGGCTCTGTACCAAAGGTTCGCAGTCAGTCCGGTCGACGATGCTGCAGATGGTGAGCTCTGCTTTCATCCCGCTAGCGAGACTGGCAGGATTCACCAAATCAAATAGCCGCCGGAAGCCAGAGAGGATTTCCTCCGATCCATAGTGACACACATCATTGGTGCCGACATGAGCGACCACATGCAGATGGGTGCACCCTGTACCCTTCATGGCATCCGAAGAACCCTTTCCACTTCTGGAATGACTCCCCTCGGTATGCACACGGAGTGCACATTGGTTTTCTGCCCCTCTCTTGCTGCCATATCCCTAAGGGGCCCCATTACGCGCCTGACGTTGGAGCTCCCAACTACCAGTAAGCCCACCATCTGCGACCGCTCGGATCTTGCAGACTGAGGGGCAACCTCTGGAACAGGACAAGCAGCCATGTCAGGCCGAAGATCAGTATCAGCCTGAGACAGAGCCTGAAACCGGTTCGTCAGACAAACTGGAGAGGCCTTCCATTCAGCCCTCCGGAATGTCTTTCGCCCCCTGCCACACCTTGAGACGACCTCTCACTCTACCACAGGTGAGGGATCAGCCGCAATGCGGGCAGTATCCCGGGCAACCACAGTCATAGTCCGATCGGGGGATGCATGGGACGAGCTGGCCGTCCCCGACAAACCCCCATTCAGACCCCACAGTGATACCCTTTGGCAACAGCCTTAAGCTGTGTATCCGAAGCCAACATTGCCTGAAGCTGGGCGCGAAGGGATGCCAACTCAGCCTGCATCCGAACACAGCAGTTGCAGGCCCTATCCATGCTAAAAACTGTTGTGCATAGAACTAATCTACGGAGAGTGCAACAAATCGAAACAAAATTTACACGTTTATTAAAATATAAGATTCCTAGTAAATGCAGTAATGCTGCTATTTGCGCACTGCTGACACACTGCTCGGCGGCGGAAGGAGACTACGCGATTTTACACTATTCAGGTACTAAAACGCGATGCTACAACTCTCAAATACTATAATACGCCCAAAATTTATTAATTAAACAATGCAAGTACCAAAAACACGCAAAGAAATTAAGAATTAAACCATGTAACAAATGAGTGAGCTAGGAGAATACGACTTGCTGCTGCAGCTGCCACACCTTGAGACGACCTCCCACTCTACCACAAGTGAGGGATCAGCCTCAATGCTGGTAGTATCCCGGGCGACCACAGTCGTAGTCCGATCGGGGGATGCGTTGGACGAGCTGGCCATCCCCGACAAACCCCCATCCGGACCCCCACAGTGATGCCCATTGGCAACAGCCTCAAGCTGTGTGACCGAAGCGAACACTGCCTGAAGCTTGGCGCGAAGGGATGCCAACTTAGCCTGCATCTGAACAGAGCCTAATATCATGTTGGACCTCCTTTCAGGTGTCGTAGAGCAACAACACGACGTGACGTGGACTCAACAAGTCGTTGGAAGTCCCCTGCAGAAATATTGAGCCGTGCTGCTTCTTTAGTCGTCCATAATTGCGAAAGTGTTGCCGGAGCAGGTTTTTGTGCATGAACTGACATCTGGATGGGATTTGTATCGGGCTGGATGGCCAAATCATTCGCTCTAACTGTCGAGAATGTTCTTCAAACCAATCGAAAACACTTGTGGTCGGGTGATATGGCACATTGTCATCCATATAAATTCCATTGTTGTTGGGAACATAAAGTCCATTAATGGCTCCAAATGGTCTCCAAGTAGTCGAACATAGCCCTTTCTAGTCAGTGACCAGTTCAGTTAGACCAACGGATCCAGTTCATTCCATGTAAACACAGCCTACAGTGCCTTGTTGGCAACATGGATATATGCTTTCGTGGGATCTGCGCAACACTCGAACCATATCGTCATTTCTTACCAACTGAACTTGGGCGTCGTCTGACCTGGACACTGTTTTCCAGCCTGTGGTCCGACTTATACGTATGGTCACGAGCCAAGAGCTACTCGCTAGCTGGCCCCGAGCTGCCGGCGAAGTCGTGCTTTTAGCAAAGGACTCGCGTCAGTCGTCTGCTGATATAGCCCATTAACGCCAAATTTCACTGCACTATGCAAAAGGTTACGTTCGCCGTACGTTCCACATTTATTTTCGCAGTTATTTCACGCAGTGTTCCTTGTCTTTTAGCACTGTCAACGCTACACAAAACCCCCTTCTCTCGATCGTTATGCTAAGGCCGTCGGCCACTGCATTGTCTGTGGTGAGAGATGATTCCCGAATTTTAGTAGACTCGGTACACTATTGACACTATTGGATTTCGGAATATTGAATTCCCTAACGTTTTCCGAAATGAAATGTTCCATGCTTCTAGCTCCAACTACTATTCCTCGTTCAGAGTCTGTTAACTCCCGTCGTTCAGCCATAATCACGACGAAATCTTTCACATGAATCACCTGAGTAAGGAGGACAGCTCTGCCAATGCACTACACAATACTCCAACCATCTGTAAATGTCCATTGTCATTTGTCACCTCTAATTTTCACAGATCTCAGATTTGTTGTTGGGTGTTGTGTTATGTCCTTAGGTTAGTTAGGTTTAAGTAGTTCTAAGTTCTAGGGGACTGGTGGCCGTAGATGTTAAGTCCCATAATGCTCAGAGCTATTTGAACCATTTTAGATTTGTTGCTGTGCATTTGATTACTACAATAGATCCCACTGACGCTCTGATGAATGTTGCCCACAGCATGGTACGTCAACCACCAGCCTGCGTCCGTGGCACAGTGTACGCTTCGACGAACCCTTCGATTGGATAATGACGTATCTGGTTGCGATCGTGGGCCTGGTGTATTCATCCGACCAGGCGACACATTTCTATGGATTTACAGTTGAACGTCAATGTTGCCGTGCTGTTGAAATTATAAATGACAATGTGCTTAGGCCAATATGGGAACACGTCGGAACCGTCTGCAGTGGAGCCCCATGGTAGAAATATGCGCTGTCAGATCTGCTGTCAGATCTGCCACAGATCTCTGTCCATCCTGCCTTACGTCTACATCTACATCCATACTCCGCAAGCCACCTGACGGTGTGTGGCGGAGGGTACCTTGAGTACCTCTGTCGGTTCTCCCTTCTATTTCAGTCTCGTATTGTTCGTGGAAAGAAGGATTGTAGGTATGCTTCTGTGTGGGCTCTAATCTCTCATGGGCTCTTCACAAGATATACGTAGGAGGGAGCAATATACTGCTTGACTCCTCGGTGAAGGTATGTTCTCGAAACTTCAACAAAAGCCCGTACCGAGCTACTGAGCGTCTCTCCCGCAAAGTCTTCCACTGGAGTTTATCTATCATCTCCGTAGCGCTTTCGCGATTACTAAATGATCCTGTAACGAAGCGCACTGCTCTCCGTTAGATCTTCTCTATCTCTTCTATCAACCCTATCTGGTACGGACCCCACACTGCTGAGCAGTATTCAAGCATTGGGCGAACAAGCGTACTGTAAACTACTTCCTTTGTTTTCAGATTGCATTTCCTTAGGATTCTTCCAATGAATCTCAGTCTGGCATCTGCTTTACCGACGATCAACTTTATATGATCATTCCATTATAAATCACTCCTAATGCGTAGTCCCAGATAATTTATGGAATTATAGTATTTGAGAGTGGTAGCATCGCGCTTTAGTACCTGAATAGTGTAAATTCGCGTAGACGTCTGTCTTCAGTTTTGTCTTTAACGACCAGTGTCGGTTGGTCACAGCCAGTGCGCTCCCTACCGCCGTTGGATAAGCAGCTGCCAGCAGCAAGTCGTATACTCCCAGCTTACTTACTTGTTACACAGTTTAATTCTTAATTTCTTTGCCTGTTTTTGGGTACTTGTATTGTTTAATTCATAAATTTCGGGCGTATTATAGTATTTGTGAGTTGTACGTGAATAGTGTAAATTCACGTAGGCGTCTGTCTTCTGTTTTCGTTTTGAACGGCCAGTATCGGTTGGTCACAGGCTGTGTGCTCCCTGCCGTCTGAGCTCCCAGTTGGTGCACGTCGACAGCGCAGAAAGATACGTATATAGCTTCTTTTCTGTCTTTACTTCTTAGATTCTTACTTAAATTGCGTGTGAGTTTCATATAGGAGGTGTAATTTCGAGTTTTAGTTACTGTAATCGTAAATTCAGGCAGATTGTAGCGCAGTCGTTAGGCATTTGTACAGGTTAGTTCATACACATTTTTGCGTGTTTCCCTTGCGTTATCTAGGCACTCGCGTTTCAGTAACTGTTGTTCAACATCGATTCGAATTGACAGCGACTGTGATTGCTGTGTTTGGATGAGGGCTGAGTTGGCATCCCTTCGCTCACAGCTGCAGGCGGCGCTGACTTCGGTCGCGCCGCTTGAGGCTGTTACCAATGGGCACCACTGTGGGCAGCTGGACTTGGGGATCATGGGGATGTCAACCTCGTCCCGTCTGTCCCCAGATCGGTGTGCCGCTGTGGTTGCCCCGGTTGCTGCCCGCAGTGGGGCTGAGCCCTCGCCTCTGGTTGATTGGGAGGTCGTTCCAAGGCGTGGCAGGCAGCGAAAGACGTCCCCAGAGGCTGATCAGGAAGCCTCCCCGGTGCGTCTGACAAACAGGTTTCAGGTACTGTCTCTGGCTGATCCAGATGCAGATACCTGCCCCATTTCAGAGGATGATTCTCAGCTTTCAAGGTCCGGGCAATCGCAGAGGGTGGGATAATTGGTGGTTGAGAGCTCCAATGTTAGGCGCGTAATGGGGCCGCTTAGGGATATGGAGGCTCAGGAGGGGAAGAAATCCAGTGTGCACTCCGTGTGCACTGCGGGTGGAGTTATTCCTGATGTGGAAAGGGCCCTTCCGGATGCCATGAAGAGCACAGGGTGCAGCCAGCTGAAGGTGGTGGCACATGTCGGCACTAATGACGTGTGTCATTTGGATCTGAGGAAATTCTCTCTGGATTCCAGCGGCTATCTGATTTGGTGAAGGCTGCCGTCTTGCTTACGAGATGAAGGCAGAGCTCACCATCTGCAGCATCGTTGACAGAACCGACTGCGGACTTTTGGTGCAGAGCCGGGTGGAGGGTCTGAATCAGAGGCTGAGACGGTTCTGCGACCGTGTTGGCTGCAGATTCCTTGACTTACGCCATAGGGTGGTGGGGTTTCGGGTTCCGCTGAATAGGTCTGGAGTTCACTACACTCAGCTGGCTGCTACACAGGTAGCGGAGGCTGTGTGGCGTGGACGGCGGTTTTTAGGTTAGAAGGGCTCGGGAAAGTACGGGGTGGGCTGCACTCTCAAAGGTGCATGGCAAACACAGGACGTGCTTGGATCAAGGAACAGTCGGAATTCAAGTTGTAAATTGTTGTAGTTGTGCTGGGAAAGTCCCTGAGCTTCAAGCGCTAATAGAGAGCACACAAGCTGAAATCGTTATAGGTACAGAAAGCTGGCTAAAGCCTGAAATAAGTTCTGCAGAAATTTTTACGAAGTCTCAGATGGTGTTCAGGAAAGATAGATTAGGCAGAAATGGTGGTGGAGTGTTTGTGTCTGTCAGTAGTGGTTTATCTTGTAGTGAAGTCGAAGCAGATACTGCGTGCGAATTGGTGTGGGTGGAGGTTATAATTAACCGCCGGACTAAGTTAATGATTGGCTGCTTCTACCGACCCCCAGACTCCGATGATATAGTTGCTGAACAGCTCAGAGAAAATTTGAGTTTCGTAACAAATAAATACCCCACTCATACGATATAGCTGATTGTGACTTCAACCTTCCCTCGATATGTTGGCCAAAATACTTGTTCAAAACCGGTGGTAGGCAGAAAACATCTTCCGAGGTTGTCCTAAACGCTTTCTCCGAAAATTATTTCGAGGAGTTAGTCCACGAACCCATGCGAATTGTAAATGGTTGCGAAAACACACTTGACCTCTTAGCCACAAACAATCCGGAGCTAATAGAGAGCATCATGACTGATACAGGGATTAGTGATCACAAGGTCGTTGTAGCTAGGCTCAATACCGTTTCTTCCATATCCACCAGAAACAAACGCAAAATAATTTTATGTAAAAAGGCGGATAAAGTGTCACTAGAAGCCTTCCTAAGAGACAATCTCCATTCCTTCCGAACTGACTATGCAAATGTAGACGAGATGTGGCTCAAATTCAAAGATACAGTAGCAACAGCAATTGGGAGATTCATATCTCATAAACTGGTAAGAGATGGAACTGATATCCCATGGTACAGAAAACAGGTCCGAATGCTGATGCAGAGACAACGGAAAAAGCATGCAAAGTTCAGAAGAACGCGAAATCCCGAACATTGGCTAAAATTTACAGAAGCGCGAAATTTGGCACGGACTTCAATGTGAGATGCCTTTAATATGCTCCACAACGAAACATTGTCTCGAAATTTGGTCGTATGTAAAGTACACAAGCGGCAAGACGCAGTCAATACCTTCGCTGCGCATTGCCGATCGTACTGTTACCGACGACTGTGCCGCTAAAGTGGAGTTATTGAACGCAGTTTCCCGAAATTCCTTCACCAGGGAAGACGAATGGAATATTCCAGAATTTGAAACACGAACAGCTGCTAGCATGAGTTTCTTAGAAGTAGATACCTTAGGGGTTGCGAAGCAACTCAAATCGCTTGATGCAGGCAAGTCTTCAGATCCACATTGTATACCGATTTAGTTCCTTTCAGATTACGCTGATACAATAGCTCCTTACTTAGCAATCATATACAACCGCTCGCTCACCGATAGATCTGTACCTACAGATTGGAAAATTGCGCAGGTCGCACCAGTGTTTAAGAAGGGTAGTAGGAGTAATCCAACGAACTACGGACCTATGTCATTGACGTCGGTTTGCAGTAGGGTTTTGGAGCATATACTGTGTTCAAACATTATGAATCACCTCGAAGGGAACGATCTATTGATACGTAATCAACATGGTTTCAGAAAACATCGTTCTTGTGCAACGCAGCTAGCTCTTTATTCGCACGAAGTAATGGCCGCTATCGACAGGGGATCTCAAGTTGATTCCGTATTTCTAGATTTCCGGAAAGCTTTTGACACCGTTCCTCACAAGCGACTTCTAATCAAGCTGCGGGCCTGTGGGGTATGGTCTTGGTTGTGCGACTGGATTCGTGATTTTCTGTCAGGAAGGTCGCAGTTCGTAGTAATAGACGGCAAATCATCGAGTAAAACTGAAGTGGTATCAGGTGTTCCCCAGGGAAGCGTCCTGGGACCTCTGCTGTTCCTGATCTATATAAATGGCCTAGGTGACAATCTGAGGAGTTCTCTTGGGTTGTTAGCAGATGATGCTGTAATTTACCGTCTAGTATGGTCATCCGAAGACCAGTAACCGTTGCAAAGCGATTTAGAAAAGATTGCTGTATGGTGTGGCAGGTGGCTGTTGACGTTAAATAACGAGGTGATCCACATTAGTTGCAAAAGAAATCCGTTAGATTTCGATTACTCGATAAATAGTACAGTTCTCAACGCTGTCAATTCAACTAAGTACCTGGGTGTTAAAATTACGAACAACTTCAGTTGGGAAGACCACATAGATAATATTGTGGGGAAGGCGAGTCAAAGGTTGCGTTTCGTTGGCAGGACACTTAGAAGATGCAACAAGTCCAATAAAGAGACAGCTTACACTACACCCGTTCGTCCTCTGTTAGAATATTGGTGCGCGGTGTGGGATCCTTACCAGGTGGGATTGACGGAGGGCATCGAAAGGGTGAAAAAAAGGGCAGCTCGTTTTGTATTATCACGTAATAGGGGAGAGTGTGTGGCAGATATGATACGCGGGTTGGGATGGAAGTCATTAAAGCAAAGACGTTTTTCGACGCTGTGAGATCTATTCACGAAATTTCAGTCACCAACTTTCTCTTCCGAAAGCGAAAATATTTTGTTGAGCCTGACCTACATCGGCAGGAATGATCATCAAAATAAAATAAGAGAAATCAGAGCTCCAACAGAAAGGTTTAGGTGTTCTTTTTTCCCGCGCGCTGTTCGGGAGTGGAATGGTAGAGAGATAGTATGATTGTGGTTCGATGAGCCCTCTGCCAAGCACTTAAATTTGAATTGCAGGGTAATCATGTAGATGTAGATATAGATGTAACTGCTTCCAGTTGCTGACCTGCTATATTGTAGCTAAATGATATGGGATCTTCCTTTCTATGTATTCGCAGCACATTACACTTGTCTACATTGAGATTCAATTGCCATTCCCTGCACCATGCGTCAATTCGCTGCAGAGCCTCCTGCATTTCAGGACAATTTTCCATTGTTACAACCTCTCGATATACCACAGCATCAACCACAAAAAGCCTCAGTGAACTTCCGATGTCATCCACAAGGTTATTTATGTATATTGTGAATAACAACGGTGCTACGACACTCCCCTACGGCACACCTGAAATCACTCTTACTTCGGAAGACTTCTCTCCATTGAGAATGACATGCTGCGTTCTGTTATCTAGGAACTCTTTAATCCAATCACACAGTTGGTCTGATAGTCCAAATGCTCTTACTTTGTTCATTAAACGACTGTGGAGAACTGTATCGAACGTCTTGCGGAAGTCAAGAAACACGGCATCTACCTGGGAACCCGTGTCTATGGCCCTCTGAGTCTCGTGGACGAATAGCGCTAGCTGGGTTTCACACGATCGTCTTTTTCGAAACCCATGCTGATTCCTACAGAGTAGATTTCTAGTTTCCAGACAAGTCATTATAGTCGAACACTAGACAGTGAGGGCTATTTAGTCGTGGTTTCACAGTCTTTCAAACCATTTCCATGATGCCCACGACAATGACATGCGAACGCTATTTTAATCTAGAGTATCTAAATAAGTTAAAGTGACAAGATATGGTAACATGACACATTAGATGTGTAACATAAAGTCAGAATTAGTAGACGTGGCAGTTTCGTCCAACAGAGGGTTACGACCACAGAGAGCTCGATAAACCTCAGTAGCATATAAAGCAATGCAAGATGTGGTCTATAATAGTCACTTATAAAGCCATAAAAAGCGAATCTCAGTCGTGATGCACGTATATTACACTAACGAAAAAAAATCACAATATCAAGATTTTCGACATAAACGAAAGTTGTTAGGTGGTTTTCTACATCTGGAACATTATGTCCATTTAAACTTCACGCCAGTAACTTAAGAGGATGCAAATCAGGCTTGTTAAAAGTACACACTATAATGGCCGTGAGCGTTAGTTTTCTTTGAGATTGGACGTGGTGAGTTTATGCTAGTAAGAATGCTTTTAAAGTGATAAAGACACCATTACTAACAACTCACTGAGTTTGAACGAGGTCGTGTAATAGGTCTGCGAGAAAACGAATGTTCCTTCTGCTATATTGCAGAAATACTTGGCAGGAATATTGCCACTGTACATGAAGCTGGCAGCGGTCATACGAGAGTGTACGGTCGCAAGTAAACGGGAATCTGAATGGGTACGTGGCACTACCAATGTTGACGATAATTTATGAACAGCATTCCAGACAACGATTTTCACCAGGATAACCCCCATCCATACACCGCTGTTGTAGCCCAACGTGCTCTACAGTGTGTCCACATGTTGCCTTGGCCTGCTCGATCACCAGATTTGTCTCCAATCCAGCACGTATGATGCATCATCGGATAACTCCAGCGTCTTCCACAGCCAGCATTAACCGCCCAGACCAGGAGGAACATACATGGAACTCCATTCCAAACACTGACATCCGGCATGTGTGCAACAGAACGCACGCACGTTTGCATGCTTACATTCAGCCTCATGGATTCTACAACAGCTATTAACGTACCAGCATTCACATTTGCTGCAGCTTATCTTGCACTTGGACTTTGCAATGTCAATCAATTAAATAGGTCACAAGGAAATATTCCCAAAATTTCATTATTCCACATCAGTTTTTTTCCAGCATTGTATCCTGACGTCAGCATTCTAAGTAGAAGCTTTCTGGAATATGAACTGGTTACTGGGGAAAGGAAGGAATGAAAATAGTATCTCATAATTACTCTATGACGAAGTAATTAAACAATGAACACGAAAAAATTTGGGTCGGTGTAGGGAAGGAAATTATTCCGACCGTCGTCTTGGTAGTCTCCTTAATCCTCTTAGTAGAAAAAACCCACGGAATATATACATTTAACGCCAGTGCAAGGAATACAATCCTGATCCCCCTAATCTGAGATCACTTTATCACCAATGTGCTACCTCGCTCGTTTTGACACCAGACATGTTTTATGGGATCAGGATGTCGATAGAGCCGTCTGAATATTGTAAACATTTAGAAATTTTGCGGTTATATCGATCGACAGCGTCACGGAGGGAAGAATCATACACAATCATATACAAGGCCGTAGATAAGCGTAAGGGGAATTAATTCCATTGATGAGAACACGCATAGTTAAACCTGGAAACACATGAAAGTGTGAGGCCAGTGAAAGACGTACCATCAATTTAACTGCCTCCCCTTTTCACGTACGATGCACGATAACGCTTTCCAGCTGCCCATTGCGAGAGTAAACGAGCAGTAGGCCGTACAGCAAAATGTCCGCAATTGACCTACAATCCTTTTACAGGTGCTTCTCTGCCGCCTGCTAATCGCTCCAGCCAGTCAATAGCGATGAAAGTCCAACTAGTGGCACCCGCCACTAGCATGTTCCACATTCGTTAAGACTCTTGCGTAGAGGTGCCGATATCATCACCCTTTGATGGCTGTAGTAGCGGCAGACAAATTACTGGACTAAAAGCTGACGTACTCTCCTTATGACTAGAAATATTGGTCCTTGGTGCGCATTATTAGTATTAAGCGTCATTATCTGAGTATTCGTGTGCGGTTAGAGATTGTTATTTCTGTTATTCATCACGTGTCATAAAAAGTATACGCTAGTACAGTATATAAAATATCATAAACTGACGAACATTAACTAAAATTAAAACATATTAAATAAAAAAAGCAGTGGTGAGTCATCATGTTAACATGCAATCCGGATTCTTCCCAATGAAGAAGCCCAGTAATCTACAATCCACATCGTCTTAATTAACAACTGTAAGACATCTCCATATGCACATTAAGCCACCAATCCAGGTAAGCCCTGCCATAGTCCAAAACTCAATCCCATGCTGTTCGCCAGACAATTATTTTAACAAGTCAGTAGTACTCGTTTATACCGGGACATCATGTGCTACTTCACCGCCCTCCACCTCCCGACTTCACACTGCCTGCGCAGTTCTTCCCTTTACGACTCCCGATGTTGCCACCATGGGGTGAGGACAATTCTCCATGGCACAGAGTTTAATTCCTCTCATTCCGTTGTGAAATAAGTAAACAGCTGTAAAGCACTCTTCGAATATTTCATACGACAATTTGGATTTGATTAGTGTCTTGTATCACTCCTGGACATCATGTTCAGTTATTCATATTCTGAGAGTTCTGCATACGACCATTTCCCGACAGCCAAGTCTAGAGTTGTCCCACATCATTGTCTCATCCTCGTCTGATTAAGAGGTATTCACTCTTTCCTTCCTTTAACAGAAATCCAATCTTGTTAGCTATATTCATTTGTGTCACCTCCTATCTCAATCTGATAATAAGCTCACATTCCCCGAAATGCGAAGCACATGATGTTTTCAGCCCTTATACTTGTTCCAGTAAACTTCCGCGTGGGGTGGTTGGGGGGGGGGGGGGGGGGGAGGGGGCGGGGAAGGGCTGGTTTCAGGCAGCAAAATAACCAATGACGGACGGAGTGAGGAAGACATCAAAAGCAGACTAGCATTGGCAAAAAGTGAATTCCTGGCCGAGAGCAGTTTACTAGTACCAAACATTGGCCTTAATTTGAGGATAAATTTCTCAGAATGTACGTTTGGAGCACAGCGTTGTATAGTAGTGAAACATGGACTGTGGGAAAACCGGAACAGAAGAGTATCGACGCATTTGAGATGTGGTGCTACAGACGAATGTTGATAATTAGATGGATTAATAAGGTAAAGTTGTGGAGGTTCTGGGCAGAATCAGAGAGGAAAAAAATATGTGGAAAACACTGGCAAGAAGAAAGGACTGAATCAAATGACATCTGCTAAGACATCAAGGAATGACTTCCATGGTACTAGAGGGAGCTGTAGAGGGCAGACACAGTACAGGAAGACAGGGATTGGAATACTCCAGCAAACAATTGAGGTCGCAGGTTGCGAGTGATGGTCTGAGATGAAGAGGTTCGTGGCGGGCCGCGTCAAACCAGTCAAAAGACTGACGACCGAAAAGTAAAATAAATAAATAAAACGTCGTCGCGTTACTGACAGACGATACGTGTCTATGCTCGACAAGTTCGTATCACTGCCTCTCCCTTCACGCTGGTTGAAACCTGTACGACGTCCACTGCACACAACTGACGACGACAGCCGTTGGCCAGAAGAATTTTCTAGAAAAGGAACGATATTCGCAGGCCTAGTTCAAATGGCTCTGAGCACTATGGGACTTAACATCTGAGGTCATCAGTCCCCTAGAACTTAGAACTACTTAAACCTAACTAACCTAAGGACATCACGCACATCCATGCCAGAGGTAGGATTCGAACTTGCGACCGTAGCGATCGCGCGGTTCCAGACTGAAGCGCCTAGAACCGCTCGGCCACAACGGCCGGCTACAGGCCTGGAAGGGAGCTCGCGTGTGAGGGTATCGTTAACGCCATCCTTGCAGGCTAACAGATCAACCTTAATTTAATCAGTTATAGAATTGTTGTCAGTCAGAAAGCACTGCAATTAATATATAATAAGCGCTTGTGATAACGGAAATCATTTTCCGAAACGCCTCGTGCGTAGGATATATTACACAAATAAAACGTCTGACTGGAAGCAGCAAAAGTTTGACAATTTAAAAAATGCAGTTTAAATCAACACAGAGAATTCGGCGAACATAACAACCGTGGCACCCAGATCGCGGGTGTTTGCTTATGAACTGAAGGCCGTGGGCTATTTGAAAAACTGGCAGCTAAAGCATTCAGCTGTACAACGAAATTTCTCCATCGTCTACGGACTCCTGTTCTAAAGCTGATGAGAAATGTTATAAGCTTTACTATACATTCAACACATTATTCTGTGACTATCTATCATGTAGCGCTTACTTAGATGCTACTGTGTACTCTCCATTAATTTCAAAACTTTCATTGTATATTGTTTCTTCATTCTGCAACCATTACACCTTTTTTTAAAGAAAACATTGTGTATATGCCTCAATATTCTATCTGCAAGTCGAGGTTGCCTGAAGCTCTTAGTTCCATATCCACATTTCTGCCAATTCGCATAACTGACATACAATATTTACAACGTTATTGCCCTTTCTGTCATCTTGCATGATTTAGATTCGATGAGTCGGCAGGTAATTGCATGGCGTTTAGCTGGTACCCTTCTGTTATCAGATTGTGCCAAGATGGAATACAACACTGAAGTTAGAAACGAAAAAGCAAATTGATATAGGTGAATATTATATATAAAATAGCACATCGTTTCAGTATAAAAACAGAGGATACAGGTTTCCTGTTATTATCAACCTACCAAGTTATCCGGAGGATATTAGACAACTAACCAACACGTGGGTAATGGGTGAGAGGACAGCGGAATTACAACCCCCATGGGGGTCTTCATATGCATTTTATTCGTGGCTTTGTCAAATATTTTGCATTCAAAGTCGGTGAGGTTCTATTAAAACAGCCAGTGTTACTCCTCTAGTGAATTCTTAAGTGATGGTACTTTTAAACCAAGTTAAGTCTGAATCAAATAGCTAATCATAAAGAAGGGAACGATGAATTCACAGCGGCAACAGGTGTCTTGAGTGGGCATCACTGTTTCACAAAAATGACGTTTCATGTTGCAGCTAATCTGGGTAATAATGTCAAAGTTAGTTACGTACTTCGTGAGTTATCTTAAGCGATATTTTTTAAAGACGTGGATAAGGTAAGGGTGCAGATTGTTGTTGTCGGGGTCTTCATTCCTAAGACTGGTTTGATGCAGCTCTCCATTCTAGTCTACCCTGCGCAAGCCCCTTCATCTTCGAATAACCACTCAACCTACATCCTTCTGAATCAGCTTACTGTATATGCCTCTTGGTCTCTCTCTCTACGTTCCCCCCCCCCCCCCCCCCCCACACACACACACACTTCCCCCCAGCTCTAAACGGGTGCACCCTTGACTCTCAGAATGTGTCCCATCAACCAATCCCTTCTCCTAGTGAGGTTGCGGCCCAAGTTTCTTTTCGCCCCAATTCTATTCAGTACACTGTCTGCCAGTGAAATCTTCAGCATTTTTATGTAGCACCACATTATTTCAAGAGCTTCTTTTCTTTGTCTAAACTGTTTCCCTTCCATAAATAGCTACATCCGTACAAATATCTTTAGAAAAGGCTTCCAGACACTTAAATCTATACACGGCATCGACACATTCTTCTTCTTCAGGAATGATTTCTTGCCATTACCATTCTACATTTTATATCCTAACTGCTGCGCAAGTAGCAAAACATGTCTCATTTTTAATGTAATTCCCTCAGCATCGCCTGATTTAATTCGACTACATTCCATTATCTTCGTTTTCCTTTTGTTGATTTCATCTTATATCCTCTTTTCAAGACGCTAACCATTCCGGTCGGTAATTTCACACCTCTCAGCACTTGCTTCCTTTATAATTGCAACTTTACATTTTTCTTTAAGTCTGAGGGTATTTCGTCTGTGTGTCATACTTCTTGCACACCAGATGAAAGAATTTTGACCTGACTGGCTCTCCCTAGGCTATGAGTTGTTCTGACGGAATGTCATCTACACGGGGCTTTATTTCGATTTAGGCCTTTCAGTGCTTTGTCAAATTCTTCTCGCAGTATCATTTCTCCCAGCTCATCCTCATCTAAGTCCTCTTCTGTTTCTATAATTTTGCCCACAAGTTCATCTCCCTTCTATAGACTCTCTCTATAGCCCTTCCACCTTTCAGTTTTCCTTCTTCCATTAGGACTGAACTTCCATCTGAGCTCTTGACGTTCATACAGCTGCTTCTCTTTTCTCCTGCTGGCGGTATTAATCTTTCTCCTAGTGATATGTGCTTCAAAATCCTTACATTTGTCCTCTAGCCATTCTGGCTTAGCCGTTTTGCACTTTCTGTCAGTCTCACTTATTAGATGTTTGTATTTCTTTCGGCCTGATTCATTTACTGCATTTTTATATCTTCTACCTTCATCAGTTAAATTCAATGTTTCCTATACGATCCAAGTATTTCTGCTTTTTAACTGCTTCATCCTCTGCTGCCTTCACTATTTCATCTCTCAAAGCTAGCCAATCGTCTTCGATTGTATTTCTTTCTCCGGTTCTTGTCAAAGATTGCCTAATGCTTACTCTAAAACTCCCCACAACGACTGGTTCTTTCAACTTATCCAGGTCCCATCTCCTTAATGTCCTACCTTTTTGTGATTCCTTTAGTTTTTAAGATGCAAATTACTAACTACATCTATTTTTAATGTTGATGGAATACCGACGGTTTGTAGATCAGTAGACGCAATAAAGAAATGTTATCTAGTTTAGTAACAGTATTTGACTCTATATAAGATCAAAGTAGAATCGAAGTAGTTTCCGGAATGAACTTTTTAGTATCCCTTTAAATTTCACTTTATCACTGAATTATTTCTTTACATTAGGCAAGTGCCGAAGAATTTGAGTACCAGTATTATTAGATTATGTCTATTAACTACAATGCACGCCTATCTTTTTGTCTTTTAATATTTTGCCTTTGGACGTAGTTATACTTTCTAGACTGTAATGACTTAGTTATAGTAGTTGCAGGGAGAATTTTCTTCATATACCTATCTCCAAGCACGACGATCGTGAGAGAACACCGTATAACACTTTTACTGCTTGCGTGGGCGCAATGCAAGTATTATTGATTTAAGATAATATGCCCCAGAACTTTATCTATAAAAACATGATTGAATTAAAGTGAGGATGTACATTATTACTTTCTTTTGATTTTTTACAAGACTTACAATCAATCAAGTGCAATAGCGACTGGCTCAAGTTGTGTAAAGGCAAAAATAAATTTTCTTCCATTATCAGTTTTGATTGAATACGTTCGGCTAAGGGTGCCTAAGATTTCGATTTTTCATGAAATGTTTGATTTGGTTTAATTTCATCAGCGTTTTTGGTCCACACTGTTGTACAGAACTGAATATTGTGAAATTTGGTCTACAATTTGGAGAGGGACTGAAGAAAATTAATCAATAAGTCTTTTGTGCATATTATTTTCTGTTTCCCCTGTTGATGAATCTCTGTTGGGTTTAAGGCTACCACTCGTGCTGCTAGAGAAAAATAATTATTTTATATTTTGATTCTGAAAAGAAAGTTCTCTTACTACCCGCAAAAACAGCAGACTGAACCTCACGGAACTTCAATACATCCACTAATAATTTTGCTGCACAGAGAAAAAGCTGATCTGACTACAGTTGTTGGATCATGTAATATACCACTGCCTATGCCTTCCGTAAAACAATAGATATTTATCCTGCTAATTCTATAAAACAATCCATTGTAACAAAATCATTTAGCCTCCATTCTCAACTGTCATTGGCAGGTGACGAGAACATCACATGTTGCCATTGCGTTGTAATGCTTGCAAAGTGAACTTATAAATAGTAATATCATTCGTACAAATTTAAAACCAGAAATGAGGCAGATCTAGAGTGCAGCCAGAGTTCTGACGTAACTCAGTCCGCTCTGTTCGTCCATGAGATCCAATGCGTCGTAGGCAAAGACGCCGAAGTCGACTTCAGGAAGGCATTTGATGCAGATCTCCACCTAGATTAATGAACAAAATACAAGCTTACCAAGTACATAATTAGATTTATGACTAAAATCAGGGTTTCCTTGCAGATAAACTCTACAACTTCATACTTAAAGGAACGGAATCGACAGATAGAAAGTAATTTCAGAAACACCTCAGTACAAAGATACTTGTCGAGTCATTGATTTTTCTGCCTCCACGGTGACCGACGGCATTCTAAATGGCTCTGAGCACTTTGGGACTTAACAGCTTAGGTCATCAGTCCCCTAGAACTTAGAACTACTTAAACCTAACTAACCTAAGGACAGCACACAGCCATCACGAGGCAGAGAAAATCCCTGACCCCGCCGGGAATCGAACCCGGGAACCCGGGCGTGGGAAGCGAGAACGCTACCGCACGACCACGAGATGCGGGCCCGACGGCATTCGTCAACGATTTATCTTTGGCTTGTCGTCTGGCTTACCACAGACGCGATGTCTCCGCAAGGTCCACGTCTCCATTCTCCATGACCACTGATAGCACCCTCTGCAGTCATCTTTGCATCGATCACGCTTCCACGATATTTTTTGTTACTTCCACGGTTTGCACTCATGTTGCAGTTACGGTTCCTGTAACTCTTCTTATTGGTTGTCCATTTAATTTTAACAGTTTTCGTTTAAAAATATACAGATTCTTACAGCTGGTAATTTTGAATTATTTTAAACTGCTATTTTATTCTTCTTCTTTTGTAATGCTCCCAGACTGTACATTCTGAGCCTTTTAACACATTATCGTCGTAGTAGTCTTATAGTCTCCTGCCATGTAATTCAGTAGTTGATGGGTGGAGGTTCACCTACTTAACGTATAGCGTTCCTGCACTATTTAGCATTCGATGACTGTGTGTCTTGATATAGGTGTGTTGGTTCGTCCTTTGGCGTCTCTGCATCCCACGTATGGCGTAAATCCTTTTGTACGTTATTATAACTTTAACTTTACATGTTATTATCATTCACGTCTTCCTTGTCCCTGATTCTCTCTAAGTAGAATGTTACTTGCATTTCAAATACATATAATTGACTGATGACGATCGTCAAGACGGAAACAAGTTAGATTAAAATTAAATATTTAAAAAATAATAATTTTGCGAACAGCATGATGATTCCTTGAAAACATGTAATACATATTATGTGCGACTGACGTGGTGTAGTTTATTTTGATAAATCTCACGGTTGAAGGAAATTGCTATTTGGAGCAAAATTACTCAAAGGAGCGAGGTAATTTAATCTAAGCAGAGTGCTTGTCTCCTTCACATATTCGAAGTGTTTGATTACTTCCATTCGCCTAATACCTCTTTGCCGAAAAACGGACCTAGCGCTTTGAAAGTGATAATTGTGGCTGGCGAAATTTAGCCGTGGGCGTGAATTTGCCTGTTCGACGCCATCAGTAATTACATTCCAGTTGCATGGCGTTGTCGATGCTATTTGATTCCACGTCATTGCGGTGACGTTTCACACCAAATGCAATAAAACGCCACTGTGTTCATATTTCAAAAGCACCAAAAACGTTTAACCTCTGAATGGTATGTACGTGATTATCAGACACAAGAAAGGAAGTAAGATTGATCATTTAACCCATAAAACTCTTTCTACAAGCGCTAAAGCGATTATGTGATTGCAGGTCAACGTGTAATGAAGAGATAAAAAGGTTTGGTCGTTTTCTATATATAAAAAATGCGCGAAATGTTGTTCTCCTAACATGGCGAAGGTTTCTGTGTTCATAGATAAAGCAATCACGTGGATTTTGAAACCATGTGTACTTCTCAAAATATTGTAATGACTGATGGAACAGAAATAAACAAGTATACATGAAAGTAACACATTCGTTTTTCCTTATTAACACTACAAAGCATACCGCTGTGCTGCTATTCGACAGTAGCGATACATTTAAATTTACCGGTAGGATCGCGAGGTGTGGAGAACAAATTGGGACATACACGAGATGTAAAAATCGTGATAGTTAACTAAAGAAGAGAGGTTCATTCGTGTCTTTAGATCAATATTACGGCTGCAAGAGTCATGTAAGTGTAAATGCAGAGACGATCAACAGTGTATCTGAGAGGTATCACCGATACTTATACTCGTATTTTATTATAATTTCCGTAGCGTGTCTGTGGTCTAGGGGTAGAGTCTCTGACTCTGAACCCCGGGTTAGAATTTTGCAGCTGCTAAAATTTTGAATAAAAATCATCAGCAATAGCGACGGAAGGCATCTGTCGTAAGAAGTCCTCCTCCTTCCGAAAACGGCCTTGAGAAGGAGGGTGGAGGAAAGGACAGAATTTCATGGCACTTTATTGTCTTTGAAGTAAGAAAGTGCCCGTACAAGGCGGAACAATCAACAATGGTCAGTTACAAGAGGATGCAGAAGAAAATAGAATCCACAGCATTAAAGCCACATAATGTGCATCCAGGGCATGTGGCTTGTAATTGAAAAAGTGTCACGAAGGAAAAAGATTCCGGACTAGCCCCCCATTCGGATCTCCTGAAGGGGTCTGCTAAGGGGAACATGACTACGAGAGGAAGATTGAATAACCAACGAAAGGGTAACCTTCTACGGGTCGGGGAGTGCAATGTCAGATGTCTGAAAGCGTTAAATGGTTCTAATGGCTCTGAGCACTATGGGACTTAACATCTGAGGTCATCAGTCCCCTAGAACTTAGAACTACTTAAACCTAAATAACCTAAGGACATCACACACATTCATGCCCGAGGCAGGATTCGAACCTGCGACCGTAGTGGTCGCGCGGTTCCAGACTGTATCGTCTAGAACCGCTCGGCCACACCGGCCGGCAAAGTGGTAGTGAAGCTAGAAAATCTAGAAAGGGAAATGATGAGACTCTATCTAGATAAAGTGGACGACGGTGAAGTGAAATGGAAAGACGATAAGGATTTCTGCTCAGACAAGTATAGGGTAATACCAACATCATCAGAATAAAGCATAATGGGAGTGCTGTTCGCTATGAATAGGAAGGTGGGGCAGAGAGTGATTTACTGACAACAGCTCAGTGACAACGTTGTTCTCATCAGGATCCACACCAGACCAACATTGACAACAGCAGTTCCAGTATTCATACAGAAGTCGTTTGATGTAAAGACAGCGGAAGTATACAAGCATATGAACGGTTAATTCAGTAATGAGTAAAGAATGTGGTTTGAATGTAAATCGAAGAAAGGCGAAAGTAACGAGAAGTAGCAGACACGAGTTACATCAGGATAGACGATGACGAAATACATGATATTAAGGAATTCTGCTGTCTATCCATCAAAATAACCCATGACGAACGGAGCGAGGAGGACCTAAGAAGCACATTAGCAATGGCATAAAGAACTTTCCCATCTAACAGACATCTACTGGTATCAAAAATAGGCCTTAATGTGACGAAAAAATTTCTGAGAAGGTAAATTTGGAGTACAGAGTTGTATCGTAGTAGAACATGGACTGTGGGAAAGCCGGAACACAAGAGAATCGTTGCGTTTGAGATGTAGTGCTAGAGAGGAATGTTGAAAATGAAGTGGACTGATAAGATAAGGAATGAGGTGGTCATCCGCAGAATCTGCAAGAAAAGGAATGTGTGGTAAAAACTGACAAGATGAAGGGACAAAATGGTTGCACATCTGTTAAGACAGCAGGGTAAAACTTCCATCGTCTTTCAAAGGATCACACTGACATTTGACTGTTTTATTGTTTATTGAAGTACAACTCAGGTTCTGGCCTTCTATGCCAATTTCAGGTGTTTGATTTTATGTCTGTAACATGTAATGCAAGCATTTAACATGTCGTCAAGCTCAAAGTTGATCATATGTTAAAGACAAAAAATCAAGTACCTGAAATCCTTGGTTGTACTTAAAAAAACTATAAAACAGTCAAATGGCGGTGTGTTCCTCCAAATTTATTGTACGACTCTTGTCCAGCGATATCAGAACTTCCATCGTATTAGAGGGCGCTGTAGAGGTTAAAAACTGTGTAGGAAGACGGAGATTGGAATACAGCCACAAATGATTGAGGACGTAGTTTCAAGTTCTTCTCTGAGATGAAGAGGTTGGTACAGAAGAGGAATTCTTGGCGGGCTGCAACAAACCATTCAGAAGATTGATGACTAAAAAAAGAGAAAATTTCCTTTCGCGTGTTTCATTTGCTGCATTTTTATATTTTCTCCTTCCATCAACTAAACTCAATATCTCCTGTAATTTCTAGTAGATTTTGTTCCTTAACCTACTCGATCCTCTGCTGCTTTCTCCATTTCATCTATCAGAGTTGCCAATTCGTCTTCTACTGTATTCTTTTCCCCTGTTGTAGTCAGTCTTTGCCAAATGCTCCCTCTGAAACTCCCAACAACCTCTGGTGCTTTCAACTGACTCTGGTTCCACCTCCTTAATTACCTATCTAGTTCAGAAATGTGTGTCTTACCACTACATGGGGGGCAAAGGATGTAGGAGCAATTATCTTTATTTGTGGTAACCTATTATGTACACACATCAGTGTGCTCGATGTTTCTTTCTGCGTCCAACAGACTTCCCACAAACACGTCATAAACTTGACAACCTCATGTTTCCTGCCTAGTCGCACTGCACTACTAAGTGGACTATTCCTGTCAGTATAGACTACCCGTTTTGCGCCCACGCGTTCACACTTCAACGGCTGACCGGCTGCCCATGGCAAACATGCATTAATGGTTTGCTCTTGTGACGTGTACTTGGAGATACTAACCAATCTAAAACAAGCGATTTGTAATGGCTATATTTATTAGCCTGAAAATAGCGTAAATACTTAATGTTTTGAGCATACCGTCCGCAGAATGAGGTTTTCATTCTGCAGCGGCGTGTGCGCTGATATGAAACTTCCTGGCACATTAAAAATGTGTGCCGGCCCGAGACTCGAACTCGGGTCTCGGTCCGGCACACAGTTTTAATCTGCCAGGAAGTTTCATACCGTCTGTAGTCAGCAACAGTTATGTCCATTATAGCCGGTGTCTCCAGGTCTCTTCCACGTATATAGCCTTTTTTCATGATTATCAAGCCAAGTATTACCGACGATTAAATTACACTCTGTGTAAAATTGTACCAGGCGGATGTCTCTTTCATTCCTTCTCCGAGACCTCTTCCTAAAACCGAATTCCAGTCCCTCTACCTTAAATATCCGAATAATCTCTTGTATCTCAACACACATTTCGTCAACCTCTTCATCTTCTGCGGAGCTAGTTGTCATATGAACTTGTACTACTGGAGTGGGTGTTGGCTCCACATCTACCTTGGCTACGATGATGCGTTCACAGTAGTTTATCCTCATCCATGTTTTTAGTACTGGTACTAGATCTACTCTTACGTTACCGCTGTTTGATTTTACATTTATAACCCTTTATTCACCTGAACAAAAGACATGTTCCTCTTGTCACCAAACGTCGATAATTCCCCGATACCTAGCTTCAAAAAGTTTTATGCCGTATTAATACCTTCAACACATAATGATTCGTAAAATGTCAGTTCTCTTTTGTTTTCTTTTCATCCTGATGTCAACATACTTCTCAGTTATCGCTGCTGGAGATCCGAGTGAGGGGACTACTTTACCTCCGGAATATTTAATCTAATAGGATGTTGTTGTTGTTGTTGTTGTGGTCTTCAGTTCTGAGACTGGTTTGATGCAGCTCTCCATGCTACTCTATCCTGTGCAAGCTTCTTCATCTCCCAGTACCTACTGCAGCCTACATCCTTCTGAATTTGCTTAGCGTATTCATCTCTTGGTCTCCCTCTCCGATTTTTACCCTCCACGCTGCCCTCCAATACTAAACTGGTGATCCCTCGATGTCTCAGATCATGTCCTACCAGCCGATCCCTTCTTCTAGTCAAGTTGTGTCACAAGATCCTCTTCTCCCCAATTCTATTCAGTACCTCCTCATTAGTTACGTGATCTATCCATCTAATCTTCAGCATTCTTCTGTAGCAATCTGTATCTAATAGGATACCATCATCATTTAACCTAACAGTAGAACTGCATGTTCTCGGGATAAATTACGGCTGCACATCCCCCTTGCTTTCAGCTGTTCGCAGTACCACAACAGAAGGCCATATTGGCTTACGTTACTAGTTGAGGTCAGTCAAGCATCCTATTGCTCGTGGAACTATTGAAAAGGCTGCTGCCACTCTACAGGAACCACACGTTTATCTGGTTTAATAGATACCCTTCCGTTGTTGTTGCACGTACGGTATGGCCGTTTACACCACTGAGGCACGGAAGATCGCATCAAACAAAAGTAAATAATCGTTATCAGTTAGGGTACGTTTCTTGCAGCCAAAAACTTACGTTACCTCTGTTTAATTTTACATTTATAACCGTTTATTCACATGACAAATATTTCCATCTTTAAAAATTCATTAGGTTGTGAATGTGGGACCTTAGTTCAACTTTATCTTCTCTTCAGGTAATGTAACTGTCGTGTGACTAGGGCCTCCCGTTGGGCAGACCATTCGCTGGGTGCAAGTCTTTCGATTTGACGCCACTTCGGCGACTTGCGCGTCGATGGGGATGAAATGATGATGATGAGGACAACACAACACCCTGTCCCTGAGCGGAGCCGGGAATCGAACTCGGGCCCTTAACTGACATTCTGTCTCGCTGACCACTTTTTTGTTGTTGTTGTTGTTGTTGTGTTTGATCCTTGCGGACGTCACATGACATCCGTTCAAGTTCGTTTGTCGATCCTTCCACTCAGTTTTTTTTATTACAGATGCCAACCAGTTCTCTGACCGAACACGCTGAGCTACCGTGCCGGCAACTCAGCTACCGGGGGCGGACTTCTCTTCAGGTATTTGGCAGGAATTGCCTGTTAGGGTACCCATCTCTGTCGGTCTTCCTCTTTCTCTTCTCCTATGGCACTTACAATTTTTTGCCTCTAAGGGAAGTCTCTCACTCTCCATTCTTTGTAGATGTTCGTTTCATTTTCTTCTGTTATATAGAATTTTACTTTTGAGGCTAAAGATTTGCAGTTCTTCTCTAATTCTTGATTTCTTAGCTTGTCTTCTGATGTGCAACCTTTAACATCTCTAAGGAATTTAATTTCTTGTGCCTGAATCAGGCTCTCATACTTCTGGGTAATCACCCAGGTCTTACTTCCATAGAGCAGTGTGGGAATTTCAACATTTTTGTAACATTTAATTTGAGTGTATTTCCTGTTTTTTCTGTTAATTGTTCGGCATACCTGGCTGAATTTACGAAGCTTAATTTCAACATCTCTTTTGTAGCCATATGTCATTTCACATCCGAGGTAATTGAAACGGTTTACTTGCTGTAAAATCTTTTGATCTGTCACTATTTTGGTTCTGATTGGTTCTTTCCCCATGAAAGGCCTTTGTCTTTAGTTTTTTTTTTTCTTTTGAAAGTTCCATGTTACATTTTGCACTGACTTGTTTCAGCAAGTAGATTCCTTTCTGTAGGTCATCTTTCTTGTCTGCTAGGATCACTGCATCACAGAGTACTTCAGTCTCGATACGCTGTAGACCATCTGGTGATTGTCTTACAAGATAATCTGCGTACTACGTAACGTAATCATGCTTCGATGTTGGTGTAAAAGAATGAATTACTTACTTATAAATTAAGCATCTCAAAATACATGGTTTTCATAGGTCGTTCTTTAGAAATTCAGTGTCTTAAAAATCATGTTAAGATAGGTCGTTTAAAGTACTACAATAAATTTTATCGTGCAGTGACGTGTTGTCGCTTTATAGCCATAAAACGTTAACTGAATATGCTAATTGTAATTACCAGCGTCTACTACAATTGATGTGTACTGTTTATTGGTACTATGTGAATGGTGTGCCATGCAGCCAAGCAGCCTAAAACATTGGTTCCTAGACGTTCGTATTAATTCACATGCAAAGGGTAATACATGCTCATGGATATAATACTATGGCAATCGTGTATTTCACATATGTAGTGACGCGGTTAAGTGTGAACTTCTTCTCTTCGTCGCTGTGACACATAGGAAGGGCCACGCATGGGCGGATTAACAATCGATACGCTGTGATAACAGCATCTGGTTCTGGTTCCCTCGTATTTTATGGCATATGTTTACAGCAATGTCGGAACAATCCCCCAAATTGCTATCAGATTTACATGAAACGATCAAATTTCTCCTGCACGAGTTAGAACGATGGGTGCACAGGGAAACACTTCATCCGATAACAATAGAATGTTTCGTATTCAGTGATATAAGTTATTGTTCCACAACATTATTTTGTGAACGTATAAAATGGACCCATATGCTTGCTAAATTATACAACACATAAGAATAACGAATAAAACTGACCAAAGAGTCCAAAATTCAACAGCCGAAACGTAAAATTTTTTACAAGCTATGACGAAGTCGATAAGAGTAGTTCAGATGTATGAGAGGCTTAATGGTCACAGTGCTAATAAGCGATAGGTGGCAGTGAGAAAGACTTTGCCATGTAATCAATCAGCTTTCCACGTATGTTTGTAGTCGCCTAGACACCGACTGCCGACTCACCTGAAACCCATAAGGAGCCGCCTGATTCGAATGAAATGAACCGTGTTTCAAGCGAAGTAGTTGCAAATGAACGGAAATACACTGCGCCTGATTTATATAAAGACTAATGTTAGAGTAATACTGACTAATGACAGTAACATAGGTGATAGATGGAGAGACTGTTTCAGATATTTGTCAAATGGTGAAAATCTAAGGAGATGTTCGTGTTTCCAATCCAGAATGTATACAACTTGATCTTAAAAACATTGAGAAACAGATAAAGTGACTAATTGAAACCTAAAACCCAAGGTAGAATGGAAATCCGATGGAAGTTATGCAAGAAAAAGGACAATGCTTCAAAAGATTTCTCCACTAAAATGATTTGGATTACGGATAAGATCCCGGAGAATTGGAAGGCTGCACTGATTGCTGAGTTCTCGAAAACAATTACTAACATTGAATTTCTCTCCTCAATGTGTATCTTCCACAAAACGTGTATCTGAGGAAATTAAACGTGATTTTCTGGGAGGAGTGGGCCTCCATAGCTGAGTGGTGAGCGTGTCTGACCGTCATGCGAAGGCCCCGGGATTTATTTTCGGTACTGTCAGGGAGTTTTCCATGGTGGGTGGGCTGGAACGGGCTGCACTGAGCCTCGTACGGCCAGTTGAGGAGCTACTTCACCGATTAGTAGCGGCTCCACATCACAAAAACCGCCAACGTCCAGGAGAGAGGTCTGCTGAAACCACGCCCCTCCATATCGCATGCAACGACGCTATTGGCGTAGGATGTCACGACGGCTGGTGGCTACCGACGGGCCGACAGAACCTGTGGACTGACTTCAGGATTAGGGGAGGAACAATGCACTGTAGATCATATAGTGTGGCAGCTTGTTGAATTGACGTGAGGCCATATGGGGATTTGCCTGCATTGGTCGTTGATTCTAATAAGGCATTTGGCTATAGTACCTGGGAAAGTGTTTTCAATTATTAAACAGTTAGGGATACTCATAAAGCTAGTAAACGTAGAATGTGCCTGATACGTGAAGAAGGTGGAGTGAACCTTCGTAAGAAATTACCGAAGATTTATGACCGAAGTACAGCGCTGAAGCAAGGAGATAATTTAGAACTGGAACCAGAATTCCTGAACTTCATCTACTACGTAACTATCAATCCTGATGTTAACTTTTTCGCTATTCTCATTTCTTCTACTTCTCATTACTTTCGTCTCTCTTCGATTTACTCTCAATCCATATTGTGCACCTATTAGACTACTCATTCCATTCATCAGATCCTATAATTCTTTTTGACTTTCATTCAGTGTAGCAATATCATCAGCGAATCGCGTCATTGATATCCTTTCACCATGAATTTTAATTCCACTACTGAACCTTTTTTTATATCCATCATGGCTTCTTCAGTGTATTGATTGAACAGTAGGGGCGAATGACTACATTCCTGTATTACACACTTTTTAATCCGACCACTTCGTTCTTGGCTGTGCACTTTTGTTATTCCCTTTTTACTCTTATACATATAGCATATTTGCCATCTCTCCCTTTACTTTTTCAGAATTTCGAACATCTTGCGCCATTTTACATTGTCGAATGCTTTTGTCCGATTCGAAAAGTCCTATTAACGTGTCTTGATTTTCTTTAGTCTTGCCTCCATCATCAACCGCGATGTCAGGATTGCCTCTCTGTCAGCTTTAGCCTTCCTAGGGCCAAACTAGCCCCCATGTAACACATCCTCAGTTTTCTTTTCCATTCTTCTGTATTTTATTTTTGTCAACAACTTGTTTGCATAAGCTGTTAAGCTGATTTTGCGATAGTTCTCGCACATGTCTGCTCTTGCGGTCTTCGAACTATGTGGATGATGTTTTTCCGAAAGCCTGCCTCATACAATCTACACCCCAACATGAACAGTCTTTTTTTGCCACTTGCTGGGAGTATTTTAAAAATTCCGATGGAATGTTATCTACCCCTTCTGTCTTATTTCATCTTAAATCCTTCAAAGCTCTTTTAAATTCGGATTCTAATAATGGATCCCCTATCTCTTCTAAATCGATTCCTGTTTCTTGTTCTATCCTATTAGACAAATTTTCCCCCTCATTGCACCCTTCGATGCACTCTTTGCACGTATTCGCTCTATCCTCCACATTTAACGGTGGAATTCTCGTTGCGGTATTAATGTTACCACCTTGGTTTTAATTTCACCGAATGGTGTTTTGGCTTACCTATATGCTGAGTCACTTGTTTCTTATAATCATGTCTTTTTCGATTTCTTCACACTTTTCCTGCAACCATTTCGTGGTAGCTTCCCTGAATTTCCAATATATTTCATTCCTGAGGGACTTGTATTTGTAATTCAGGAGAATTTTCCTTAACATTTAGTACTTCCTCCTTTCATCGATTAGCTGTAGTATTTCTTCTGTTACCCATGGTTTTTTTGCAGATACCTTCTGTGTAACTATGTTTTTCTTTCCAATTTCCGTGATCACCCTTTTTAGTGTGTCCATTCCCCTTCAACTGTACTGCTTGCTGAGCTATTGGTTATTTCTGTATCCATAATCTCAGAGAACTTCAGGCGTATCTGATAATTCCTTAGTACTTCGGTATCCCACATCGTTTCGTATTGATTCTTCCTGACTCTTCTCTTAAACTTCAACCTATTCTTCATCACAACTAAATTGTGATATGAGTCTATATCTGCTCTTCGGTACGCCTTACAATCCAGTATCCGATTTCGGAATCTCTGCCTGACAACGATGTAATCTAACTGAAATCTTGCTACATCACCCGGCCTTTTCCGAGTGTATCTCCTCCTCTTGTGATTCATGAACAGAGTATCCGCCATGACTGGCTGAAATTTATTACAGAACTCAGTCTTTCTCCTCTCTCATTCCTTGTCTCAAGGCTATATTCTCCTGTAACCTTTTCTTCTATTCCTTCCGCTACAACTGCATTCCGGTCCCCCATTACTGTTAGATTTATTTCTCCCTTTACGTAGTGTATTACCCTTTAATATCCTCTTATACTTTCTCTATCTCTTCTTCTTCAGCTTGTAACGTCGGCCTGTATACCCGAACTATCGTTGTCAGTGTTGGTTTCCTGTAATTTCTGATAAGAACAACCCTATCACTGAAATGTTCACAGTAACACACTCTCTGCCCTACCTTCCTACTTTGAACGAATCCTACTCCCGTCATACAATTTTCTCCTGCTGTTGATATTACCCTATACTCATCTGACCAGAAATTCTCCTCATCTTTCCACTTCACTTTACTGACTCCTATTATATATAGAATGAGCCTTTGCATTTCCATTTTCAGATTTTCTAGCTATCCTGCCACATTCTAGCTTCTGACATTCCACGCCCCGACTCGTAGAACGCTATCCCATCGTTGGCTTTTCCGTCTTTTTCTCACGATCATCTCTTCCTTTGTAGTCCCCTAAAGGAGATCCGAATGGGGGACTATTCCAGACTCTTTTGCCAATGGAGAGATCATCATGACACTTCTTCAATTACAAGCCGCATGTCCTGTGGATGTACGTTACGTGTCTTTAATGCAGTATTTTCCAATGATGACTACCGAGCATAATGATTGCAGTGAATTATCGAGGAGAGATGTGTAGTAACAAGAAAGTTGGTTACTCCGTGAAGTTGTAGATATTAAGAAAGTGTAAATAAGTGCAAGTCTTCGGGAAGGTCGCAAGTCTAAGATTCCATGAGACAGAAATATTTTTCATTTAATGAATTATAACAAACAAGAGTAAAATTACACAACCCACGTAATCATTTGGTGAGCAATTTTCAGCAGTACTACCCTACTGTAGGAAGTTACGCACGTGTTGGATGATAAATACACGGTAAGAACAATTTACCACCGGTGAGTAATCTCTACTTAGTTTGTCTGAATTCCGAATTTCATTCATTCATGATATCAACGAAAGATGTGGGTCCATGTGTCATTCGGTACACAGTGAACGCAGAACGGTACCTTGATATGATTCTAGGTTATGTTCGGGGTACTGCGTCCAAATGGGACAATGACCTAATCTTTATGTAAAATGGGGCCTAGCCTCACTTCGCATGTCCTGTGAGCCAGTGGCTAGACACCTATTTCCCAGGACGCTGGTTGGGACACCGTGGGTCCTTGAATGGTTAGCAAGGAATCCTAATTCCTTGCTGTTTTTTTTTTCTGTGCGGGTGGGCGAAGGACGAAGTTTATCGCAAAAAATCAAAAATCTCTTAATGAATTGGAGGAGCGAATTCACCAAATTATGGAAAAGCATCGCTAAATTATATGCAGAAATAATTTGCAAACACCCACATCCGTTTACGAACACTAGTGGAGAGGAAAGGAATATGTGGAAAACACTGATAAGGAGAAGGGACAGGATGATAGGACATCTGCTAAGACATGAAGGAATGACTTCCATGGTACTAGATTGAGCTGTAGAGGGCAAAAACTGTAGAGGAAGACTGAGATTGGAAAACGTCAAGCAAATAATTGAGGACGTAGGTTGTAAGCGCTACTCTGAGATGAAGAGGTTAGCACAGGAAAGTAATTCGTGGCGGGCCGCATCAAACCAGTCGGCAGACTGATGACAAAAAAAAAAAAAAAAAAAAAAAAAAAAAAAAAAAAAAAAAAAGTGGATAATGGTGCTCCTTATGTTGAATTTTAGCAGTGCATAACAATTCCGCCAGTAAGAAGCAAAATATTTATTTTTCATGAAAACTGGTTAAGTGAGAAAAAGTTGTAAACAATTTGTAATATGGCAGCTAAATGTCGCCCACCCTGTAATGATCAGAGAGCCACACGACAAGGAGACTAACCCCGTTTACACGGTACGAAGTTTCGTCGCTCAGCTTCATTATCTTTGTCTTTCGGAACGTGCCCATGCAGCCATCTCAAGAGCGGAATGTCAATTATGACGATAAGAGCGTAATGGCAATACAACAACCAGGCCCCGAGCGGAGAACATCTCCGACCCTGCTGGATATTGGAACCGGGCCATTCGCTCGACAATACGCTGTGCTGACCATGCAGCTGCCAAGGTTAATTCTTGTAATTTTAGAACCAAAGAGCTGATCTCCAGTATTCTTACACCGAGTGCGCATTTTGTAATGTTGTCAATGCACCGAATCTAGCGGAAGCACCACTTACAGGAGGTAATTTTCATTGATATTTCGGATTTTTGTTCCCATTACATATTAAAGAGGTTCTGTTTACACCGTAAAACGTTTTATTCGGTATGTTCCAAGTTTCTTAATCTGTTTATCTGGTTTTTGTTTGTTGCGGCCACGTTATACAGTTAAAGCACTTGGCTCTGGTAGAAAATAAGCTTCCTCATTCTGAGTTTAGTTATGAACTTCGACATTATTCGGACCGATGTATACTACGTATCTCCACTGACAATTCAGTGCTGTTCACTGCATTCGTGACATAATTATTATAGCTCTGAATTCGTGAGACAACGTCCTCTTGGTTCCAAAACTAATGGCAATGTTGAGAGAGCTGCATTCGAAATTAACAGCGCCTTCACATCTTTGACAGTTAAAACGCTCTGAATGCGACTAACGAATAATAGTCTATTCAGTTACATTGTAAGAAAAGACAACATACTTGGGCGTTTACCAATTTTGAAGCAGAGGAACAAGAAAATCCACATTTGAAATTTTAAACATAACAATTTTTGTTCAGAAGGAAGTCAAAACACATCGCATGGTGTAGCTTTCGCACCGTTGGAAATATAAAGGAAAAAATATTACTGACAGTAGAGCTTACTAAAAAACCGAAAATACAATGCCTGTGTTAATTACAAATTACTTCTGCCTTCCTGAACACGAAATTCTGCGTTATTATGTAATCGTTAAATAAGTTAATTTGTTACCCGCATATGAAGCAGTATATTTCCTGTTTAAGCATTCAAATATAAATGGAAAACTATCACGTTATAACAAATTAATTTTTATCGTTTGATTAAGTACCATGCAGAGTATATCCTTGAACTCGATGCGATAGAATTTTGTTATTTTTTGTGTGAAAAAACGAATTTCCTTAAATTCCTATCTGCTACACACCCTTTCCTCTGTTTAGGTGGATGTAAAATCGCCATGTCTTTAGTCCTAAGTTAAATATGAATAATATTCTTAGTGCTGAGGTAAATGACTTGCTACTTGTTGAATACGTACCTTAAATATCATAAATTCCCCGTACAAGTTCGGTACATGTTACAGCTGTTCAACACCACTGGGAAGCGAAAATTCAGTGATGGGACGACTACGTGCCATGGCGTGCTATAATGTCTGCATCCTTTCTCTTTGAACAAGGAGTCTAATTAATTCGTTCTGGAAGTCCAATTATTCTTTCTGTGCACTGTGACATATCTCATCGCATTGTGCTGCGTTTTAACATAGTCAACTATTACACGACATATCGCACTCCTACAGCGATCTCTGTGCCTCGTTTCATCATAACTAGAAAAATAAGGTAACAAAGCACAGATCAGCTTCACCAGGGAGTTTTATTCAAATCCTATCTCATCTGGAAACTAAGAGTGATTGTTTCCACTCCCGCTGCAGCCTTTGAGATGAATCACTCATCAGAACAATTAGTATTTTGAGTCACAATGTAATGTAGCATTCCATCTTTATTGATATGATTTACAGCATAAAATCGTTCAGTGAATGCTTACACTAGCTTCTCCAGGTATCAGATCAGGCTGAAAAACTAGGCCCTTGTACAAAGTGACACTATTTTCCCAGCTCTCTCACTGATGTTGCATGGTAAAACTTCCCTGAAAAAGAGTAAATCAATTCAGTAATCATGTGTAGATTTTGGCATGGTAGGTTGCAATCGATTTGTGCCTCATATTTTTATAAGTTGTTTTCCTTTAAACGAGAAGAGAGAGGAATAAGAATTTTTGGTGTTTATGACCGGGGTAACAACACACTCCAACACAAAGTCCCTAGGTAGCAAAAATCAAATGTATGGTTATTAAGACTAATGAAAATAATATAATAGCAAAGTTTCTTGGAACACGAGTCGCACTACTTGTTTGAGTCTGAAAGCTCAAATACTTACGATTGCGTCGGAGTGCTCTTACGCTAATGAGATCGGTGAGGTCTTGGGCGGCTGTTATGGCTAGGTTATTCGAGAACTGACGAAGTCCATGAGGCCATGCTCGGGCCTGAGCAATAGGGTGCTTGAGGATGGACAAAGTTCCTGAGGCCATGTCGGCAGTGAGCAGTACAGTGCTAGAGGATGGGCGAAATCCATTAGGCCTTGGTCGGCAGTGAGCGGTAGGGTGCTCGAGGACGGACACAGTGTGACGTTCCCCGTTCGCCTTGACGCAAACTCCGGTTGACGGACTGCTACGCTCGGCCTCCGTAAGCCTGGAGTGCAAAATGACTGCAGAGTGATCGATCAGTGATCTAGGTACCTGTCCTAAATCTCCATTCAGCACTCTGAGGGTTCATGAATCAAGGAAGTTTGATAGTGCCACGTTGGCAGCAGTGTGTGCGGTGATGCTCGCGCAACTAGTATCGAGGCTTGTGCAAAACGATACGACAACGGGTGATGGAGATTCGATGGAAAAGAGCCTCAAGCGTTTTTGTGACTATTAGCCGCTTTTCGTTCAGAAATAGCGTCATTTGCGGGCCGGAGTTTCAGCAACTCATGGTACATAACTGTAACGTCAGTGGATTTGTCGCGGGGCATTGGGGTAGGGACACAATATTTCTCCAACCTCCTCCACACAAGGGAGAAATGGCGGAGCCATCTCGAAGTGGTAGCCGAAGCGAGGAGGCTCCTCAGGATAGGAGAATCTTTTCCTGCGTGAATGATCAATGACAGCGGAGGTGATTCTAAAACAGATGTTTTTTCGGTATCAACAAAGGTCGATGGGGCCACTGGAGGTAACAGAGGTAGACTGTCGTTTTCTTGAAAGGCCTGTACACGTACAGGAGGCACCAACAAAGGTGTTACCTAGGTTGGCCGGGGTTTCTGTTGAAATTTCCAGGAGTTCACAACAAGGGACTGGAGAAGTCCAGCTAGTTACATACGTTTCGTGCACCACTTTAACCCTGGGCGGTACAAGAGATTTTTACTGCCACATACTGGAGCGCTACTGGAGAGGTGACCAAGCAGGAGTGCACAAGGCGTGGACCAATGGTATGTGTAGTGTGTTCCGCGATGCCGCTCGTCTGAAAACAACGTGAAAGAATCAGGCGTGTTACCTTTGTGGGTGGAACGTCATTGAGATGAGAGGAGGGGCATGCAACATCTCACAGTATGGTGCAGACGACTCTCAACAAGGATGAGGTCGCAAGCAGCTTGGGGCAAGGCTCGAATCGGACAATCCGGACGCGGCTGGGCAGGTGGTCGACGTTGTTGGTGTCTTGGTAACTAGGAATTAGGGCCACCCAGAACCTAAGGAGTGCTGTTGATTGTTTGGTGTGGGGCTGAGCTTGAAAATATGAGAAGTAGGAAGGCAGGCTAAGAGATCTACAACATTGGGAGAAAAAAATGGTTCAGATGGTTCTGAGCACTATGGGACTTAACATTTGTGTTCATCAGTCCCCTAGAACTTAGAACTACTTAAACCTAACTAACCTAAGGATGTCACACTCATCCATGCCCGAGGCAGGATTCGAACTTGCGACCGTAGCAGCAGCGCGGTTCCGGACTGAAGCGCCTAGAACCGCTCGACCACAGCGGCCGGCGTGCATAGGGGAAACGCTGCACTATAAAATGAACCCCCAGATAGCGAAAAGCAATCGTATGTTCATTAAGTGTAATGGACAGAATACAGTACCACTGTTTCGTGGGAAATGGCTTCGGACAGAGAAGTTAGTAACTGACGACTGCAATGGACTGGTTTTCCACTGACGAGGTCCGTGAGGCGGCGGTTGGCGGAGATGGGTAAGACGCTCGAAGATGGACAAAATCCATGAGGCTGTGATCGGCAGTGAGCGATAGGTTGCTTCAGAATTTTACGGTGAGGTGCGACGTTCTTCATTAGTTTTGACGATGTGAACTGGTGGGATTCGCGGCGACCTGATTGCTCAGCAGGTGGAACTATACTGGCCTAGTACTCGATGTGTTCGTGATCTCGGAGAAGTGAGATGGTCCCGTAATAGCAGCACCGTTTGCGTTGTGGCGTACTCTTGTGGCGGCGAGCTTGGCCCCACACGGGATTGTGGCAGAAGCTGAAGACTCGACTGAAAACAACACGGCATGTTTGTATGGTTGGCAGATTGTCACTCTGCTTACAGAAGGAAACTGACAGAGGCGTTGGATGCCTTCGGGAAATACTATGAAGAAAATTACCTGCGACTTGATTAAGAAAAAACTCAAGTATTGTATGTGTGCTCCACCTGCATAACATAGCGGCCACAAGGCAGTTGGAAATGGAATGGATAGTGTTTGACTGCGCCACTCAACTACACCAAAATACTTGGGACACCTTGAACTGTAAACTGTCATATTAAAACACTGTACTGACCTATGCAGATTGAGCCGTGCTCGGCTTGTGTTCCCGCCGTCATGTGTCTTTACACCCTGTTTTTAACGTACTTCCACATCACTACGTTAATTTTAGTTACTACTGTCACTGAGTTGCTGCTTTTCCTGACCATGAGCGGCGTTAGCAGCGGGTATCGATATATCCCCACTCGTAGTATCTTTGCTCGACTACCATTTACTTCCCGGTCGTTGTCTATCTTACGATTCGAGGGTTGGATTCCCTCACTTGTTCATCAAGGACTCGCACTGCCTGGGCTACTCTCAGGGTGTATCTTCGACGTGGAAGATCCCCACCATTTCCTCGCCATGTCGTCTGCTCGCCGTCACTACTGCTCGCCGTCCGGTCATCCTCGCCGCCGCCGCCGCCGCCGCCGCCGTTCGGTCACTGCCTGCTGCCGCCGCCTGGTCGCCGCCATCGTCGCCGCCTGCCAC
Source organism: Schistocerca piceifrons (assembly GCF_021461385.2). NCBI lineage: Eukaryota > Metazoa > Arthropoda > Insecta > Orthoptera > Acrididae > Schistocerca > Schistocerca piceifrons. The sequence goes on along the minus strand of NC_060140.1, from coordinate 652,051,469 downwards.
CGCGCTGCCGCCGCCGCCACTCGGCCGCCGCCTGCCGGTGCTCGCCGATGCCACCGCCGCCACCGCCGACGGCCGCCGCCGCCGCCGCCGCCGCCGCCGCCGCCGCCCTTCGCGCGCGCCGCCACCATGTCACAACCCACCACCACTATCATTTTCACCTCTCCCTCCGCTGCTCCAACCACCATCACATGGAGCTCACCTTCCACCCCCATTCCCGTCCTTCCTTCTCTCCCTGCCCACCCCACCCCTGCGCCACTTTCGGCTGTAACCACCCCCAACTCCCCCTTCCCTATCACTGTCGCCCCATCGACAGCTACTGAATTTCCGCTACTCCCTGCAACGCCTCCGACAGGCTCCAAGCCAGCGCGGATTTCGGCTCGACGTTCCACTGTCTCTGTGACACCCACGCCCCCTCCCTCTGCGTCATCCGCTGCTCAGGGTGGTCCTGCCCCCCGCCATCTCCCCCTGCAACCCATCCCCCAGCCCCCTCTCCACCCAGTCATGACCACGAAACCTTCAAACCGCCCAAATTTTGACCCTTCCCCTGCAATCTCTTCCAAAAAAACCCAATCCCAATGACCCACCCACCCCCATGGACGCGACCCCGCCCCCCACCTCCGCCACGCCGGCCACCCAGACCATTGTCCTCTCCAATCCTGACCCTCAATTCCTTGATGCCCGCTCCCTCACCCTCGCCATCCGGAAATACTACTTCAATGCCCCCCTCTCCGTTCTGATTCCTCGCAAGGACTTGGTCCTCATTAAATCCCCCAATGCTTCCTTCCACACCGATCTTCTCCCCCGCATCCCCTGTATCCAATTTGGCCGACGTGCAACCCTCACCCCCTACCACACCCCGTCCTCTTCCCGTCAGCCTCAACCTCCCCGATGTCCGCCAACCTTCACCGCTGTGATCACAAAGCATAGCCCCGTGATCACGGAGGCTGAGGTGTTGGCAGAACTCAACTCCTAGCTCGACATTGAAATCCGCTTGGCCCATCACATCTTCAATGATGCCAGGGGGGGTTTTTTCTCATGCAGATATTCACCGAATCCTCCTCCTCCGTTGACCACCTCCTCACCGAAGGAGTCCTCATCTACAATCGCCATCATAAGGTGGACCCCTCTCGTTCCCAGTCGAATCCTACCGCTGCCAACACTGTCTCATGTAAAACGACCACGTTGCCTCTGCCTGCAAGAACCCCCCTACTTGTCCCCACTGCAAAGCTTCACACTTCCTCAAGAATTGCCCCAAACTTACCTCTCCCCCCTCCTGCAACACTTGCAACGAACCACATCCTACCTACTCCTCGAAGTGTAAAGCGAAACCTCGTCCAGACACCCCTGAGCTCACCATCCCTGTCCGACCTGTTGACGACCCCATCCACCCCAACAACTCGCTCTGCCCTCCACCTACTACAGAGGACATCATCCGTTTCATCACCATTGTGCTCCAAAACATCCATCCCTTCCAGCGTTCCCGCACCCTTTCCCAAATCACCCTCGCTGCCCGTTCCATCTTCCATCTTACCACCTATGCCACATACTCCCACAATCAGGCCCCCTTCACCTTCAACCCCCTCACCATCCTCGTTTAACTCTCCCCTCCCATGGTACAACAACCCTACCATATCCTGTACCACAACATTCGCTCCCTGCCCACACACAAACTCCTCTTCCTCCACACCCTCCGTCAGCACCGCGTGGATGCCTTCATCCTAAACGAAACCGTCCTTCAACCCCGTATCTCCATCTCCACGGCTCCTTACACCCTTCACCGCACCGATAACCCGTACCCTCTGGCACGCGGCGGAGTTGCTATAGGCCACCTCAAGCACCTCCCTGTCTGGCCTCAACCTCTCCTTAACAATCCTGCTGAGCATCTCACCCACAGCCTCTTCTTCCCCACCCTTACCATCACCTCTGCCACCATTTTAGTCTGCCCTCGCACCCACATCCCGTATGATTTCCTGGCCCTTATTGACTGCACCTTCTCCACCTACGTGATTGCCGCCGACCTCAATATCCACAGCCATGATCCTGCCGACCTCCAGCAGTGGCATCAGTTTCTCACCACCCTCCAGGGAGACCTGGTTCCCCTGCCTCAGCACACCCGACCCGAATCCAACACCACTCCCAATGAGGTCCTTGCCTCTGCCAACCTCCTTGGGCGCATCACTGCAGATGTCCTTGACCTCATTGGCAGTGACCATGCACCTGTTCTGCTCACTATCTCTAATGGTCGCCATCCCCACAATGCTCCTCACCCTGACTTTCCTCCTAAACTTGGCCATGATTACTCCCGCGCCAACTGGGATGCCTACCGGGACTCCATTCACAACCAGGTTGCCGGTCATGACCTTACCCTCCAATCTTCTGATGGCATCTCTTGCACTGCTGCCTTCCTGCACCAGACCTTGTCTGACGCCGTCGCCACCCATATCCCCACCAAAGCCATCCACCCTCACCGCCCCGCCCTGCCTCCACAGGCTGTCCTCCTTCTTCGAGAGTCCCGCTGCCTATACCACTCTTTTCTCCGCACTCGTGACCGGGATACACTTACCTGCCACCGGCAATTACAACGGCACATCCGCAACCTGCTTACAGCGAAGAAACACCTTGCCTGGCACCAGACATGTACACAACTCAAAACCACGCTCCCCATAAACTCTTCCAAGTATTGGTCTGCTTTCCACAGCCCTACTGGGAACCGCCCCACCCCGCAGTACACTCTCCTCCATAATGACCGTCACTTTCCTGACAACCTCAGTAAGGCCAACCACTTTGCCTCTCACATCTCCAATGTTTTTTCCATTCCAGATGAACCCCACTTTGATTATTCCCTCTTCCCTGACGTCATAGACTGCACGAATACCTCTGTTCCTCCCCATGCTCCTAGCTTCCAGTACTTGGGCCACAAACCACCATCTGAACGTAACACTGTCATCACTACACAGGACATCAGCCACACACTACGCACTAAACGCAACACTGCTCCCGGCCACGACTGCATTAACAACTACCACCTCAAACACTGCCCTCCCTCCTTCCTTTCAATCCTTGCCACCCTCTACAATGTCATCCTTACCACTGGCTTCTACCCCAACCTGTGGAAAACCTCCCGTATCCTGATGTTCTCCAAACCCAAGAAGCCTCCATCTGATGCCTCTTCCTTTCGTCCTATATGTCTCACATCGGTGTTCAGCAAGCTCTTGGAATCCCTCCTTTCCTGGCGCATCCATCACCACCTCCGCCAAAACCACCTCCTCCCCAACACCCAATGTGGCTTTCGACCTTCCTTCCCTGCTGATGACCAACTCATCAGCCTCACTCATCTCCTCTCCCTCCAGCTTAACTCCCGTCGCTCCGCCATTTTTGTCTCCCTTTACCTCGAAAATGCCTAAGACTGTGTCTTGCATCCCAGTCTCCTGTTTAAACTCCAAACCTACGCCCTTCCTATCAGCTACATCCGTCTGATGGCCTCCTTCCTCTCCCACCGCCCCTCCTATGTTACCATCCATAATGCCAATTCCCACACCTTCTACCCCTCTGCAGGTGTGCCCCAGGGCTCTGTCCTCTCCCATCTCCTGTACAAGGCGGACATGCCCCAACCCCCCCCCCCACCAGTACACCTCTTGCAATATGCTGATGACACCGCATTCCTCGCCCTCGCTCCTACCCTCCAAATGTCCCAACGCCTACTCCAGAATCACCTTGACCTTTTTGCTGCATGGTGTAACCAGAGGCTCCTGAAAATCAATCCTTCCAAGACCCAAGCAATCATTGTAGGTCGTACCACTCGCTCCTTCCGGCTCTTGGATTTCTCCCTTACTCTCTGCGCCCGTCCTGTCTGCCTCACCCCCACCCTCACCTACCTTGGCCTCACCATTGACCGTCACCTCGCCTGGATCCCTCATCTCCACTCCATCCAATCCAAAGCCCACAACCGCCTCTGACTCCTCAAACTCCTCTCTGGCCGGACATGGGGGTTACACCCCTCTACCACCCTCCACATCTACAAATCCTTAATCCATCCCATCCTCTGTTATGCCAGTCCTGCCTGGATATCTGCCCCTCCCCCAAATTCTATAAGTCCCTCCAGATCCTTGAGTGTCATGCACTCCGCCTCGCCTTCCGTATACGCCTCCCGTCCCCCATGCGGATCCTCTATGATCTCATTCCTTTCCCCATCTGCTCCTATTCCTCGAACATATCCATATCCTCTACACCTCCTGCCGCCTTGAACCCCCTCACCCCCTGGTTGCTCCGCTCCTCTCCCATCTCTGCCCCCTGCCACGTCTTCACTGTAGTATCCCCCCCTACCCTCCGTCTCTACGCCCTACATCTCCTTTCCCAAGGTGGCTTCCATCACCTCCCCCTCCCAGATGATGCCCTCTCTCCCTCCATTTATCCCTCCTATCAACTCTGATCCACACCCCCCTCCTTTCCTCTGTCCTTTCCCTGGGCTCCCTCTTCCTCCCCCTTTCCATCCTGTGTTTTTTCCCCGCCTAACCTCTTCATATCTCCTTTCTCCCCCCCCCTGAGTCCTTTTGTATTCCCCTCCTCTGCCTTCCCCACTTCCTGGCACGTCTGCTCAGCAACCTCCACCCCTGTTATGGATCCTCATCTTCCATTGGCTCCTTTCCTCCCTCCCCCCTTTCACTTTCCCTGTAGTTCCCCCCCCCCCCCTTTTTTTCCCGTCATCTGTCCATTTTCCCCCCACCTGCTCTCGGTGTGGTATGTCGTATTTGTGCCAACTTTTTAGTGCAGTGTTTAAGTGAGTGTTCGGTGTTGTGCGTCTTTCCACAGTGTTGCGAACAGAAATCATGCTGTCGCTGGGTGTGCATTTTATATCTCTTGCGAACAGAAACCAGACTGTCGCCGTGTTTTTTAATTGTCTGTATATTATTTTTCTGCTTCTGTGTATTTTATTAGCATAATCAAGCCTGTGTTTTATGTTTTAAGTTCCAGAATTTTCTGCCATTTTACCTTTAAGTCACCGATTTTATCGCCAACTGTTATTTTTTCTTCTCTTCATCTTTTTAAAACAAATTCTGTGGACTGAAGAGCGGCGTAATAAGCTGCTGCCAGCCCGCCTCCTTTAGGGGGAATCGAAAATCAATAGAGGAAAAAATCTATCGTAGACGGGTTCGTCACGAGATCGGATAGTTCGGGTGGCGAGTTCCTGCTAGTCGGTTGGAACGTGTCTGGAGCGCAGTCCGGACCTGCCAGTCAGGGAGTTGCAATGGTGCACTAGTGCAGTCGGGTTGGAGCAGCAGTGACGTCTGCATCGACATTGCTCGCCCGATCATTGCCGCCGTGCATTACTTGAGCCGAGCCAAGGTCTTTGTGAATCGTCGGTCGGTCGCCCTACCGGAGACGCGTTTTGGCTCGCCGATCGTTCATGAGTCGGCTGTGTGTGTGTGTGTGTGTGTGTGTGCAAGTTTGCATCGACTCCCGATTTGTCCTTATTTCTCCTGGCGACTATTTTAGATGTTGTCGGCATTCTGCGGCTAGTCGGTCGATTGCTGCGGAGTTTTCCTGTGAGCAACAACGAGTGTTTGAAGTGGTCGAAATAGCAGCCGTCATATGGAATTAAATTTACTATTGTTCAAGTGCATCAGCAGAATTTTTTTCTGCCTTGTGGCCGTTAGTGTTCTGGTTACCTGCCCTGGCCGCTAACGTAATTTTAGGGAGTGTCCTTTCCTCACCTGAGCTGCTGTCGAACAAGGTGTGCAGTTTTGGCAGCTTAGTACACACATGTATTTGATTATGGGAGGTGACGCTCGTAACTTTTGGTCTGAATACTCATGTACTCTTTCGTGGCAAGCAAGCGGTTTGTCGGTCGGTCCGTGAGTGTCCTCACGTTGGGCTCACCACCTGTCTCACCTAAGTGAACGAGGGCAGACCGACCTCCCTGGAGGCCTTCTGGGTGCCACCGGTGTTTCATTATCTGTGTCAGCTATTTTAAATTTTAGGCTTATGATTATTGGTTTCTTAATATTTAGCGAAATTAATTTTTAAATTTATTTTTCAAGCTTAAACACTGCGGACATCTGCCATAAAGGATTATTGTAATATAGTTTGAAATTTTGAAGTTTGATTGTGGCCCTCAGCCATGCATATGTTGTTGCCTTTTGGGTTTAAAATATGGGCAACAAGCAAGTTTCCCGCAGCCTGCCGGGTTGGATTCTGCTTGGCTTGGCTGGGAATGAAGCAGCCTGCCCGTTCTGTTGACAATCGGCGACGGCCTGCCCGCCTGGCCACCGGGCAAGCATGGGCGGATTAAAAGCGGAACATGTACACCACTACACTAAACCCGTTGGGCAGAACAAGTAATAGGATCGTTGAAAGGGCCTAGGGTTGGGGTCATTTTCTGCTTCTAATTGTCATTTATTGTAATCTAGCAACTCTTTCACGGCTGAAGTCCTCCAGCAAGAAATCTTAACAAGATAAAATTCCAAGTAAGATAGCAATAAAATAATTGAAAAACAACATACCCAAGTGAAATACAAATCGCTGAGGGCCACAATTTCCAAAAATTTAGAATATATGACCATAGATCTTTAAAGGCGGAAGGCCAATATAAATAAAAATTAATTGCCAAATGTGTTGATAAGCGTAAAACTCGAGAACGGGTGGACCTATTCGGCAAACTTTTTTGCTGTGTTCGTAATTCTCGGGACAAGGTTTTTATGAAATAAAATTTTTGGAAAATCGACCGAAAAATAGGAAAATTTGAGAAAAACCGAAAGTGCGTTTTCATTGTGTCCGTGTGTTTGTATTGCATACAATCTGGATGAAATTTTGCACACTATACCTTGAAACCAAGAGGAAGGTCTACATAAAATTTCGTATGGTGCATGGCAGAGGTTACTTTACCTAACAGAATTCGACAAATTGTACGTTTTTATTCCGATCTTGATTAAATTTGGCACACTTGACCATCAAGAGGAACATCACTGTCTACATAATATTTCCGATAGTACATCGAATAGAGTACCTTATAAAAGATTTTGACATCGTTTGCGGGTTACCATGAAAGTTCTCATGTATGCATGTTTCCATGGTGAAGGTTTTTGAATATTTCCATGTGCATGTATAAGTATATATACGTATATACATGTATACGTATATACATGTATATATACATACATTTTTTGTAAACGAAATGTCTATGATCTTTTTGAAATTTGAGAGATTTCTGACACATTCACAGTCATCGTGTTTGACGATTCGCGTACAGCAAATATCGTTTAACAGTTGCAAACCATTTTTGGTTGAGCGAATGTGTTATTTTGGCTGCAAAAAACCATGATGTTAACGAAATGAATTTTCAGATTCAAAATGTGACACCTGGCGAATTGATGACATACAAGTCGGTTTATTCAGTTACTAACCAAGATGATGTAGTCAACTATACTACGGAATTTTTAAATTCGGTCGATTTCCCCGGATTACCGCCTCCCAATCTGTAATTAAGTCGGATCGGCAATCATTATGTTGCGAAAGGTAAACCAGCCACGTCTTTGTAATGGCACCCGGCTTGCGGTGAAGAAATTAAAGAACAACGTAATCGAAGCCACAATTTAATAAGGAAAGTACAAAGGCGAAGACAGTTTGATTCCACGTATCACTATGATTCCGACCGACATGCCATTCGACTTTAAACGGTTATAATTTCCAGTGCAGCTTACATTTGCCATGTCGATAGATAAATCGCAAGGGCAATCGCTATGTTTGTGGCATCAGTCTTGAAAATCACGTTTATCTCATGGTCAATTGTATGCCGCATATTCCCCCGTCGGGACACCTTCAACATCATTTGTTTACGCACCAGAAAACAAAACTATCAATTCTGCGTATCAAAAAGTATTACAATAAATGCTACCTAGCAATAAACTTTGACACTGATTCACTGATCACCACAAAAGTTGACAGATATATATATGAGTTTTCATAGATAGGTGAAAAGGAGATGAACTGAGGTGGCGGAGTCCAACAGAGAGGACGAGGAGAAGGATAGAGGGTGGGGGGGGGGGGGGGCGGGAGATGGGCCAAGGGATGGGTTCAAAAATGGTTCAAATGGCTCTGAGCAATATGGGACTTAATTTCTGAGGTCATCAGTCCCCTAGAACTTAGAACTACTTAAACCTAACTAACCCAAGGCCATCACACACATCCATGCCCGAGGCAGGATTCGGACCTGCGACCGTAGCGGTCGCGCGGATCCAGACTGTAGCGCCTAGAACCGCTTGGCCACTCCGGCCGGCCAATGGATGGAGAGGGGGGGGGTGGGAGGTGAACAGACGGTGAGAGAGGAATAAATGCATAGAGAGAAAATAGGGGAGGGAAGAGTGACTAAGAGAGTATGGAATAAATAAATGCCCAGGCAACGCAATGCAGTCTGTGTTGAAATTTTCAATACTGAAACGGATAGATATTTGTACTAAAGAAGTGAACCTCCACCCCCCAAAAAGGAGATTGGTCCCCTCCCCAGAAGAATAAATTATCTACGCCCTTGATAACCAGTGTGCTACAATTAGAACCAAATTAAGATTTTGGAAGTCTAGATGCTTTAACTTTAGTATGTTTCAGCCAAGTATGACACCAATTATATAAATATTTAACTACTTTTCCAGGATGTATTTTACTGGTTCTTTGAATTCATTAGAAGTAGGCAAAATCAATCTAAATTGACAACATGCATTTTAACAAAATCGAAGCACTTGTTTCGTATCCAGTTCGTCTAAACTATAGTACTGGGAATACAATGGCGACCCTGAGCCATTTTTCGCGGCACCTACGTTTGCGTCATGAGAGTCCACACTTGTAGTCTAGGTCTGCGTCATGAGGGACCATAGTTCGGTCCCTCATGATGCAGACTTAGACGACGAGTGTTTACTTGCATGATGCATACCTAAACGATGACTGTAGACCCTCATAACACAGACCTAGACGACGAGTCTGAATTCTCATGACGCAGATGAAGTCGCTGTGGAGAGTGGCTCAGAGTTTCCATTACATTCCTACTACAATACATTCGTGGAAAAAGACGCGCTTCATTTTAAAAGCGTTTGTAGTGTCTAGGTCTTCAGCATATTGACCCTGCATGTGGGATTCCCATTAATATAGAAATACTAGAATAAAATTACATTCCGCAATGTGTGTGGAACTCAACAAAATAAATTATAATTTAAACTCATAATGTGTATTGCCTTAATCCACATATGAATATTTTATTTTGCAGAACACTTTTCAATATAAAATATTTACAAATGTTCCTTCAGTTCCCCCGGAAAGTATTATTTAGGCCAAACCAGATACTCCTAAAAATATTTGGCTACTTTTGCAAACACAAGTAACAGAAAATGGTTTACAAACAATAATAAATGTCACTTGGGAGGATTGAAATCAAAAAGTTTAGTCTGAAATAAAAATGAACTGCATACATTACTAAATTTCTATCTCAGAAATTGACGCCCAGAAAGCACAAGAAAGGAATCTACACTCTTAATTAGTAAATTTGCACTCAAACTCGTAGTTTCCTGTTTAATGTTCTACTTTATTCTTAATGTGTCTGCTGATTAGTGTTTGAATTAATTATAATGAGATCATTTTCGCTAATTAGGTTTCCAGCGCAACTAAAAATTCTTTCACCAGAGGCACTAGTGCCTGGTATATTTAATGTTTTCCTTGCCACACACGCATGTCGAGGAAGTTGTTGGGAGTTATTTTTCCACCACTGTAGAATATCTCCCTCGTTCACACAGTGTTATTGCAAGTATCTGCTGACTTCCTCATGTAGGAGAGGGGACTCTTCTGCCCAGTCCTCAAATTTCGCCATTTTGTACGACCCTGGATTTGTTTCTTGGGTGGTGTGATTGGGCACTTGTCTGAAACTATACAGGTTCCAATTAACATTTGCAGAATAATGTGAAGATCGTACTACACATAGTTGAAATTATAATAGTTTTTAGATGATGCTATCCTTTATCGTCCAGTAAAGTCACCAGAAGATCAAAACTAACTGCAGGATGATTTAAATAACGTATATATTTTTGGTGTGAAAATTAGCATTTGGCAATAAATAATGAAAAGAGCGAGGTTATCTGTGTGTGTACTAAACTAAGTCCGTTAAACTTCGTCCACAAGATCAACCAGTCAAATCTAAAGGCTGTAGATTCTACTTAATACCTCTGATCACAATTACAACCTAGTTAAATAGGAATGGTCACACAGAAAATGTTGTAGGCGTTTTAATGACAAAACGCTCTTTTGGAGCATTGCTACGCAGTTGGAGAGCCTTTTCTGGTACGATTGATAGAAGAGGTCGAAAGAGTCTAAAGAAGGGCAGCTGGTTTGGTATTATCGTGAAACAGGGGAAAGAGTGTCGCGGAAATTATACAGGAGTTGGAGTGGGAATCATTACAACATTGGCGTTTTTTGACGTGGCGCGATCTATAAATGAAATTTCGATCACCAACTTACACCTCCGAATTCGAAGATATATTATTGAGTCCCATCACTGAATCAATCTAAGAATGGACTGATACAAGCATGTCAAAGTAACTATTCCAACGAGTTGAAACCCACTGCTTTAAAGATGAGTTCAGTCTCGCACAGAGACCTCTTCTCTTGAAGTAGGAAACCGTAGCCCGCACTGTTAACATATTTGGAACATTTTCTTTCAAAAACTGTATGCTCAGAACATGTTTCAAGACTGTGTTTATACTATGAGCCATGCATGGAAGAAGCATATATATTTCGAGAGCTTTGACAATGTTACTGCCCTGGTCTGTGACAAACGTAATTTTGGCAATGTCTTCACGAGAAACACCCATAGTTTCTAAGCCATCTTCCAACTCGTTTCGAATATTCGAGCCAGTTTTTGGGCAAACTCAGAGCACATCAGTGCAGATTTATTCAAACGTCAGTCTGAATTTATGTAATGCATCGTCACGGACATGTAATGCACCCCTTTGTAATTGTCTGTCCATAGATCAATTGTACTGGCACATATACCAGAACGAATCGTATTCACTATATCTGGGAGCATTTTGCTGCGCACTTTATCAGCTAAGGTTTGAACTTTCCTAGCTACTGTCACTCGGGAAGGCATAACATTTTTAATATCAACTGAGCCATATTTTTTTACCTTTGTCGATCAGTGTCAGCCCTAAATTAAGAAATACTTCTCCCTCTATTCTGCTACAAGGTCTACATGGTCTCAGGTCCTTAGCACACAATTCGGCGCACTTTTCGGCCACTAAATCTCTGTCCCCTTTCAAGATATTTACGGAGTGAGGGGACTGCTTGTCAAATTGGCACACATGTCGTAACATACTCGAGGCTCCAGAATAAGTACTTAAGAGCTTTTTACATAGTTTGCATTGAGACACACCTACCGATTTATTTGAAGCGGCCTCATAAACACATGAAAACGTTTCCCATGCGGCACTTGTGCTCCGTTTCGTTACCAGCATGTATTCGCCAGTTGCCAATTTTTTTTATTCGCCAGTTGTCAATTTTTTTTCAATCTCACTAAAGTTCGACCTATTCATTGTGCTGCCCCCACCGTTGCGATAAATGAACTGCGGGCTAACTACCTGGCTACTCTAGCCACGGTAGCTTCACAGCGCAACCTGTTGTCAGGCGCAGCAAGCTGAGCGGGTCCCGTGAATCTTGGCAGGCCTGCGGGCGCCCGTGTCGGCCGCATTACCCACTTTGCCTCAGTACACGCGCACTCTTGTGTTTACATCAGGCAGGGTGACCTGCATGAATGGTTGCAGAGGAGCTAGGGGCAATCGGGCTGCAAGGGGAATTTGTACACCTCTAGTTTAGTGGGCGTCTCACAGATCATACGTGCAAGGAAAAATGTTATACCAAAACAGACTGGACAAACTTGGGGAACGCAGCCTTATGCTCTTCGACCACAAGAATGGGACTCTTTTTGTGGTCTTAGCGCCACCAAATTTCGAATGCAAAGTATTCATTGAAACGGAGAGGAAAGGGCAGAATACAGACCCACGGCACTTAATGTGTAACCACAACCAATTCCAGCCCGTCTTAAGTCAACGAAGAACTTTATCCAATGGTTCGACCTGAGACTGCCGTGTATCCTTACAGTTGAACACTTAGCAAAAAAACAGCAGTATATCCCAAGGAGAAAATCACACAAGGGCAGTAACTACAGTATAATATATGAAGCGCAGTGGGTGGATTAAGAACAGGAGCCATAAAATATGAAGTAAATACAGTTAAGTGGGCTACTCTGAAATTAACCATTGTGAATTACAGAAGATTGAACATTTGCTCATCTGCCACAGGATGGAACATTTTGCACTGTGGAAGATCTATTTTCATGTACTTGCAAGGCCGTCAAAACAGAGTTTTGGAGGAAGAGAGATTATATGTTCCATTTCGGGTACAGAGAGTGACTACATCCAATAGTAGTGTCGATTGCGGATCAGAGCTGCGGCAACGTGTGGTACACACTGTAAGGCTGCGGACTGTGTAGCAAGGCGGTAGCCTGAGAACATAGTAGATTTTTGTACTTACTTACAATACCATTCCCATGCATAACTTAGCCAACATTAGGTTCTGTATCACATAAGTAAGTGGTGCAACTGGCAGCCCCGCTAATGAAATTGCTGTTACGTATGACACAGAGCGTCTCAGCAGTATGAACATGTTGCGCACATATATGTGATAGGTTTAAAATTTAGTTTCTTCTTTTCGCATAGCGTTCACGCCAGAAGTATGCCGAAGGTAAATATACACAGACACTTATTTATTTAAATAATCTTATTTATTTTAATACAAGCGTTATAAGCTCCCCAGCCACATGCACTACATACTTGCTAGTTTGACTAAGTATCAGAAATGAACAACTTCATCAATTGGTAACCTGACGGCTGTCCAGCTACCAGAGTGTTATTTCACAAACGTCTAGTAGAATGCCAAACTGTGCTACATTTCCATCCTCTATAGTATAGAATAAGATAATTTGAACACATTATCTGCGACCCTATGTAGTCTAATCAGAAAACCTGGTCTTGTAACATCTTCATTTTTGTCTTTCTTTAGATCCATCATTCCATAATATTGACAGCTTATATAGTGACGTAAGGCTAGGACATATTACAGAGGGGAAAAGTTTACTGACACCAGACGCGCCTACTAGTCTGATAAAGTTCCAGTTTGCATGGCGCTTACATGTGTTGCAAACATAATTTCATAGAATATTGACTACAAATGGTTCAAATGGCTCTGAGCACTATGGAACTTAACTGCTAAGGTCATCAGTCCCCTAGAACTTAGAACTACCTAAACCTAACTAACCTAAGGACATCACACACATCCATGACCGTAGCGGTCGCGTGGTTCCATACTATAGCGCCTAGAACCGCTCGGCCACCCCGGCCGGCTATTGACTACATTTACTACTGTTATTTTTAATACAAAAATACTTCTATGACAAGTATTAAACGGAAAGTTTAGAAGACACCAGAATAGTTAAGAATTACTTGCACAGATATATTAATCAGCCGTTACACATACACTCCTGGAAATTGAAATAAGAACACCGTGAATTCATTGTCCCAGGAAGGGGAAACTTTATTGACACATTCCTGGGGTCAGATACATCACATGATCACACTGACAGAACCACAGGCACATAGACACAGGCAACAGAGCATGCACAATGTCGGCACTAGTACAGTGTATATCCACCTTTCGCAGCAATGCAGGCTGCTATTCTCCCATGGAGACGATCGTAGAGATGCTGGATGTAGTCCTGTGGAACGGCTTGCCATGCCATTTCCACCTGGCGCCTCAGTTGGACCAGCGTTCGTGCTGGACGTGCAGACCGCGTGAGACGACGCTTCATCCAGTCCCAAACATGCTCAATGGGGGACAGATCCGGAGATCTTGCTGGCCAGGGTAGTTGACTTACACCTTCTAGAGCACGTTGGGTGGCACGGGATACATGCGGACGTGCATTGTCCTGTTGGAACAGCAAGTTCCCTTGCCGGTCTAGGAATGGTAGAACGATGGGTTCGATGACGGTTTGGATGTACCGTGCACTATTCAGTGTCCCCTCGACGATCACCAGTGGTGTACGGCTAGTGTACGAGATCGCTCCCCACACCATGATGCCGGGTGTTGGCCCTGTGTGCCTCGGTCGTACGCAGTCCTGATTGTGGCGCTCACCTGCACGGCGACAAACACGCATACGACCATCATTGGCACCAAGGCAGAAGCGACTCTCATCGCTGAAGACGACACGTCTCCATTCGTCCCTCCATTCACGCCTGTCGTGACACCACTGGAGGCGGGCTGCACGATGTTGGGGCGTGAGCGGAAGACGGCCTAACGGTGTGCGGGACCGTAGCCCAGCTTCATGGAGACGGTTGCGAATGGTCCTCGCCGATACCCCAGGAGCAATAGTGTCCCTAATTTGCTGGGAAGTGGCGGTGCGGTCCCCTACGGCACTGCGTAGGATCCTACGGTCTTGGCGTGCATCCGTGCGTCGCTGCGGTCCGGTCCCAGGTCGACGGGCACGTGCACCTTCCGCCGACCACTGGCGACAACATCGATGTACTGTGGAGACCTCACGCCCCACGTGTTGAGCAATTCGGCGGTACGTCCACCCGGCCTCCCGCATGCCCACTATACGCCCTCGCTCAAAGTCCGTCAACTGCATATACGGTTCACGCCCACGCTGTCGCGGCATGCTACCAGTGTTAAAGACTGCGATGGAGCTCCGTATGCCACGGCAAACTGGCTGACACTGACGGCGGCGGTGCACAAATGCTGCGCAGCTACCGCCATTCGACGGCCAACACCGCGGTTCGTGGTGTGTCCGCTGTGCCGTGCGTGTGATCATTGCTTGTACAGCCCTCTCGCAGTGTCCGGAGCAAGTATGGTGGGTCTGACACACCGGTGTCAATGTGTTCTTTTTTCCATTTCCAGGAGTGTACAAGAGACGTTTCCTTTCCTCGAATACAAGGGGTTATCATTATTCGAGAAAATAATTACGAATAAGTGTTTACGATCGTTTTAACATTTTCCATTCTAATATGTTTAGCGATACCCTAAACCTGGTCTGTAAACATCTTACATTCCCCCCACCCTCCTGTTTTAAATCGTTATTTTCATAATTGCTTCTTTTTTCAGCAAAGTGTGTATTCCATCACGGAATCCCTTTCTTATTGCTTTTGGAATCTCCGTCTCTGGATGGGGCAGCTTTATCGTGTGTTCAAAGTAATTTACTGCTACACGTATTATTCTGAAGAGGCTGTCCACGGCTTGCGTTTCCTGTCCATCCAATACTTTTTGATAACAGCCGTACACTTCTCAATTTCACATAATTTCCACAAAATATTACGGAATACTACTCACTTTTTAATCGTTTCAATATTGCAACTGTAGTAAAGAACTATGTATTTCAACTTTTACCAGCCCGTCTCCCGTATCTCTACATATCTCTTCACATCATATTTGGAGCACAGTCTCCACTTTCACTATCTTCTGTTCTGCTTCATTGGTACCTGTGCTTAGATGAGACGTAGTTAGTTATTATTATTTCTCCTACCTAAGGTCCACCACTCTTATTGAATGTTGCGTCTCATGGTTGATTTAAATGTTAAATTTCCCGCCTTGGTTATTACAGACTTTTAGCCATGATTACTCGATTAGAATTCAACGTTTCATGTTCCATCGGTTTAGCTTTAATAGTCTCTTTTGCCTTGTTAACAACCTCTTGTGAGCTCTTAATGGACTCCTGAGCCTATAAAAATATCTCGTAAAATACCACTGGTCAGTAATTTATTCCTTTCAAATTTTCAGTCACTGCACACGTCGAGTGGCTGAAATCTCGCTTAATTCTATAATATTACCTAGTTAAGAAATCGAAACCTTTTCTCTCAGCTTTACTACGTGAATAATCTCCTAACGTCCACTGTTTACGTTCTATCGTATCCTGTATTTGAGTGTATTACTTCAGCCAATCTCACTTCCACATGTATTAGTGAATGACACTGACATGGATTTATGTACATATTTTACGCTGGTCAATGGCGGCTGCGTCTTAAGGTAGATTTCGAGCTAAATATCGGATCACAGACTGCACTTTACCAAAAACTTAGTATTCGTTTTTAACTGCCAAGAAGACCATACTGAATCGTAGGGTCCGTCTGGTACCTTATGACTTTTAGCCCATCTTGCCGTCCACGGATGAATGGTGACGACTCACTTATACCCGTAAACGAGGCCAGCGATCTAATATAACTGAGTGGACTGCAGTGTGTCTGATTTTCAATTTTTGTTGAATACGATCTTAGCAGATACCAGAGAAAACAATCAATATAATCAGAAATACCTTTTGAAGAGAATGAACCCCTAGTTCACAGCCCCACTCACACAATAAGCCGATTACAAGTTATTAACATAACTCAGATATTCTCACGTCATATAAAAGATTTAAAACGTACAGGAAGAAAAGAAACATGTAGAGGAAACTGAAGCAGCTGTAGAGACGTCACGAGCCTTTGTGGCCGAGCGGTTTTACGCGTTTCAGTCTAGAACCGCGCTACCGCTACGGTTGTAGAGATGTCAGGATATCCAATGGTAATCCATTTGTAAGCAATGTAGAGAATTCTCAAATGTGTGAGGATTACACGGGCCAATTACGTTAATGTAACCACCTTTCAAAAGCCTTTTGCAGCGCGCACTGCAGCGAAACGTGCAGCAAGTCATATCATGCCGAGGAAAATCAAACAGAATGTATCAGTGGACATGGTCCTCAAGGATAGATGAATACGTGTGCTAATCCACAATACCTTCCCGACTGTTTCCTGGGCTCTCGGGTGTCCAGCCGGATGATATCGTAGATGTCCCACGATATTTCGGCGAATAACCTGTCGGCCATCATCATGATCTGGCTGACGCTGACGCTGAAAATACGAGCGTGTCCTTGGCTAGAGATGGTGCAGTTTAGACAAAATTGTCATTCCTTTGGTTGATAGGAAGGAGAGAAAAGATATCACCATTCTTGTTGATTTGTCCTTGCTGGTGTAGCCTGTAAAAGAGGTAAACATACTCAGAAGGGGAATTAGTAAAACTTCATCCGTCAGCGGGTCAGGCCAACGAGTTGTTGGCCTGTGATGTGATCGTTAGCCCAGTCATCGGATGAGCCTGTTGCGCGAGTGGCCCGCTTTCTCGTAGAACTTCTTGGCGATGGCGCGGATCCGTTCTCGGAGCGGCATGATACCGGTGTCCTCGTGGAGTTGGCGCGTCGAGTAGCGCCTCAGATGATGCATGGCAGTCTTCAGGGGGCGATTCTGTATCCGCTGCAGAGTCACAATGTGAACAGCTGCGGCTTTCCTCCAGACCACGGCATCACATTGTAAAAGTGGGAGGACCAATGTTAGGTATACGTGATGCCGTGTTTCGATGGCAATGACGACTGGGGGTTTATCAGCGGCTACAGGGCGCGAAGACTTCCTAGTGCTCTCCCTTTGACATCACGGATGTGATGCTTCCAGGTGAGCCTGCGGTCTAGGGTGACCTCTAGGTATTTGGCCATACCACTTCATGGGATAGGTTCTCCCAGGATTTCGACTGGTGTAAGCCCTGGCTGCAGAAGTCTTAGGGTGAAGACAATTGCCTGGCTCTTTGTGGCGTTGAATTTCAGCCGCCATTTTGTTGCCTATGAGCCCAAGGTGTCAAAACCGCGTTGGAGGCGGTTTCTCAGCATTTGATCGTTCATGCTGCGAGTGAAAAGAGCTCTATCATCCGTGTACAGCGCCAGTTCAACTCCTGGCACTTTCGGGAAGTCGGCAGTGTACAGGGAGTACAACGAGGGGCCGAGTACTGACGCCTGCGGCGCTCCTGCACGTATCTGCCGGTCTGTGGACGTACCGCCGTCGGCCCTCAGGCAGGTACGACCGCAGTAGCGTCATGTGGGACGTCGGTATCCTTTGTTCAAAAAGTTTGAACTCGGGACCGTCGTGCCACACCGAGTCAAACGGTCGGGAGACATTGAGGAACACTTCCCCAAGGTATCCTCTTGTTTCCAGTGCCCTCATCGCCGGTTCTACCACCCGCAGGAGCTGGTGGGATGTGGCATACTTTTCTCGAAACCCGAACTGCTCGTCCGGGATGATGCCCTCCTGGGTGACGTGTCGCATCAGTCTTCTCTCGTAAAACCTTCGAGAGGGACGAGAGCAGGCAGATGGGTCGGTAGCTGGATGCCTGGCGTGGGTCCTTGCTGGATTTCAGAATGGCCACAGCCTCCGCGTGGTATCATGCAGAGGGGTAGACACCAGATCGGAGGATTTCGTTGAAAACATCGGCAAGTTGCCGGTGTAAGCCTGGCGAAGGTTCTTCAGCAGGAGGTTTGTGACGCCATCGCTGCCTCCAGCCTTGTTGGGGTTCAGCGAGTGAAGCTGCACAGCAACATCCTCCTCCGTTATCAGGTCGATAACGTCGCCTTCCTTCCTTGTGACGCGGAAGGTTGGTAGCTGCTCGTGGACCCGCCGTATGTGCTCCACGTCGATGACGTCTGCCACCGGTGTGAATTTCGCTGCGAATGCTTCAGTCAGAGCGCTGACTGTCGCGTCCGCGTCGCTGGGGAAGTCGTTCCCGACCTGTAAGGGCTGTATTCGCTGTCACCGGCGTAGGAAGGAGTTTACCACGCTCTACGCACTATCATACTCAGGGCTGACGGTAGACACAAGGTCTGCCCATTCTTGGTTCCGGTGTTGCTCGACTACTGCCTTTATTTCCCGTCTCATGCGGTTTAAGTGGCTCTCCGTGTCTGGTTGGCGGGTGAGATGCCATTCATGAAACAGTCGGCTCTTGTCGGTGATCGGTTCCAGAATAGGACGCGGTAGCTGTCGCGAGAAGTCTCGTGGCCCTTGGCGATGGCGTGGCTTCATCTGCTGCTCGGAGTATTCTTTGGGTGACGAATGCTAGGGGGGCGTCTGCCCCTACCTCTGCGGTTTTTGGCGCTTCCTCGAGTAGTTCGAGGGCTTTCGTCCAAAAGCGCTCGGCGTCCAGCCTGCGATAGCTCGGACGGCTCTCGAGAAGAGAAGCTTCGACCACGTCGAGGCCAAAAATGACCGGTACGTGAACGTTGGACAGGACATTTCGCGTCTCGGCGGTCACGAATTGCCCGATGCCCTTGAGAAGAGCAATATCGAGCACGTCCGGTTATCCCCGTATTGGGAAGATCGGGGGGTCAAACGACCCCATGGTGACCGCGCCGTTACGGTGAACAGCCCGGGAGAGGTGGCGCTCGCTGCAATTGACACTTCGCGAGTTCCATTCGTTGTGTTTGTCATTGAAATCCCCGGCAATGAAAGCTCGCCCCTCCAACGACACCAGGGCGTCGAAGTCGGCTTCATCTAGCGGTCTGCCAACCTGCCGGTAATCCGACACGAAAAGAATCTTTCCGGCGGTGGTGTTGACTGCCACTCCTGTGGCCTCCAGCGCATTAAGCGCCAGCAGTTGAACCCGGTGGTGGCGGAGTGAATTCTTCCCGTAGAGGGCAGTGATGCCCCCGTGGGTGGGTCTGTCATCTCGGTAGCGGCAAACTTTTGCTGCTCGAACGTCCATACCAGGTTTGAAGAAGGTCTCCTGCGCAAGGCAGTTGTCGACCGCCTCGTCCCGTAGGAATTGGCTAAATTCGCCCTGCGGGGGGTGGAGGCCCCTAGCGTTGAACGTGCAAATTGTTAACCCATAAATATGGTCGTTACCCATTTTTAAGTGTGGCTTGTCCTGGCGGTGGCCTGGAGGGCCGTCGTTACCGCTCCCACGAGCACCGGTAGCTGAGTCATTAGCTGGTTGAGCGACCGCAAAAGCGCGGCCATCTCGATGGTGTCTTCCTTCGCTGTTTTAAGAAGTTTTGACTCCATCGCGACGTTTTCCGTAGCGGCGTGCTGGGAACGCCATGTCCGGACGGCAAGCCTCCTCGCAGCCGCGGGCCCCGGCAAGCCGGCTGTCCGACTGCGGCCGGCGCCGCCGGCGAAGGCAGCTGCGACGGCTGCGGTGCCGCTGCGGCCTCCCCTGCGAGCCGCTCTGGCCACTCCGAGGGGGCGGCCGGCTTCCCCTGAGCGACGTCCTCGAACCTGCGACTCGGGTTTACGCGGCTGGCGCGCTTCCCGCGCTTGAATTTGGTGCATCCTCGACAGTAGGTGACTTGATCCCTGTTGCAGTTGCAGCACTTCGGCCGGTCTTCTCGCTTCTTCAGGCAGTCCCGCGACTGGTGCTCCTCGGCGCACTTACAGCCGCGTTCAGGCGTCCTGCAGTATTTTGCCACGTGATCCACATCTACAGCTACATGATTACTCTGCAATTCACATGTAAGTGCTTGGCAGCGGGTTCATCGAACCACAATCATACTATCTCCCTACCGTTCCACTCCCGAACAGCGCGCGGAAAAAACGAAGACCTAAACCTTTCTGTTCGAGCTCTGATTTCTCTTATTTTATTTTTCTGATCATTCCTACCTATGTAGGTTGGGCTCAACAAAATATTTTCGCATTCGGAAGAGAAACTTGGTGACAGAAATTTCGTATATAGATCTCGCCGCGACGAAAAACGTCTTTGCTTTAATGACTTCCATCCCAACTCGCGTATTGTATCTGCCACACTCTCTCCCCTATTACTTGATAATACAAAACGAGCTGCCCTTTTTTGCACCCTTTCGATGTCCTCCGTCAATCTCACCTGGTAAGGATCCCACACCGCGCAGCAATATTCTAACAGAGGACGAACGAGTGTAGCGTAAGCTGTCTCTTTAGTGGACTTGCATCTTCTAAGTGTCCTGCCAACGAAACGCAACCTTTGGCTCGCCTTCCCCACAATATTCTCTATGTGGTCTTTCCAACTGAAGTTGTTCGCTTGACACCCATGTACTTAGTTGAATTGACAGCCTTGAGAATTGTACTATTTATCGAGTAATCGAATTCGAACGGATTCCTTTTGCAACTCGTGTGGATCACCTCACACTGTTCGTTATTTAGCGTCAACTGCCACTTGCCACACCATACAGAAATCTTTTCTAAGTCGCTTTGCAACTGATACTGGTCTTCGGGTGACCTTACTAGACGGTAAATTACAGCATCATCTGCGAACAACCCAAGAGAACTGCTCAGATTGTCACCCAGGTCATTTATATAGATCAGGAACAGCAGAGGTCCCAGGACGCTTCCCTGGGGAACACCTGATACCACTTCAGTTTTACTCGATGATTTTCCGTCTATTACTATGAACTGCGACCTTCCTGACAGGAAATCACGAATCCAGTCGCGCAACTGAGACGATACCCCATAGGCCCGCAGCTTGATTAGAAGTCGCTTGTGAGGAACGGTGTCAAAAGCTTTCCGGAAATCTAGAATTACGGAATCAAATTGGATCCCCTGTCGATAGCGGCCATTACTTCGTGCGAATAAAGAGCTGGCTGCGTTGCACAAGAACGATGTTTTCTGAAACCTGCTGATTACGTATCAATAGATCGTTCCCTTCGAGGTGATTCATAATGTTTGAATACAGTATATGCTCCAAAACCCTAATGCAAACCGACGTTAATGATATAGGTCTGTAGTTCGATCGATTACTACTACTACCCTTCTTAGACACTGGTGCGACCTGCGCAATTTTCCAATCTGTAGGTACAGATCTATCGGTGAGCGAGCGGTTGTATATGATTGCTAAGTAGGGAACTATTGTATCAACGAAATCTGAAAGGAACCTAATCGGTATACAATCTGGACCTGAAGACTTGCCTGCATCAAGCGATTTGAGTTGCTTCGCATCCCCTAAGGTATCTACTTCTAAGAAACTCATGCTAGCAGCTTTTCCTGTTTCAAATTCTGGAATATTCCATTCGTCTTCCCTGGTGAAGGAATTTCGGAAAACTGCGTTTAATAACTCCGCTTTAGCGGCACAGTCGTCAGTAACAGTACCATCGGCACGCCTCGTGGATTTTGTCACCCGAGTCCCTAAAGGCCCTAGCAGGCTGATGTAGTTTCTGGAAGAACGCTGGTGAGCGAGGATACACAAGGCGAGTAGCCAACTGCGTGAACCCGCGCGCGCTGTCGCTACGAAATCACGTGCAAAGGGTTAGCCTTGGCAGCATCAGTATAGAGCGTCCGCGCGCTTCAGCAGCCACAGCGCAAATGCGTGCTGCGGGAGTGAATGGTCTGTCTGCTCATTGTCGGTGTTATTGATGTCCGTGAGTCGGGTTTGGAGTCCCAGCGCCGACGCTCCGATTGCGGCCGCCGACCCAGGTCCGCGCCGTCCCCGGTGTCACGCCGGGTG